>NC_142606.1:27608912-27759636 GCF_041222555.1 Hakea prostrata
GTCGTAGCCTATGCTTCCCGGCAATTGAAGGATTATGAGCGGAATTACCCCACTCATGACTTAGAACTTGCCGCTGTTGTCTTTGCTTTGAAGATTTGGAGACATTACCTTTATGGTGAGAAGATCGCTATTTTCACGGATCATAAAAGTTTGAAGTACTTCTTTACCCAAAAGGAGTTAAATATGAGACAAAGAAGATGGTTGGAATTGGTATCTGATTATGACTGTGACATTCAGTATCACCCTGGTAAAGCGAATGTGGTTGCGGACGCTCTTAGCAGGAAAAGTCAGAAGAAAGTACTGGACTTGAATGCTTTGAGTCAACCTCTGATGTCTTCAATTTCGAATTTTGGTTTGGAAGTTGTCCCCGAAGGTTCGGAAGTTGTCTTGTCTGCTATGACGGCGAGATCCACCATTAGAGATAGAATTGTTGCTCTGCAAGGTTCTGATTTGGATTTTAAGGAGAAGATCGAGAAGATTTCTTTGAATCTTGATTCGGATCCTAACTTTGGTATACCTATGGATGGTGCCTTATTGTTTAGAGGAAGACTTTGTGTGCCTGCTGATGAAGGAATCAAGAAAGAAATTTTAAAGGAAGCACACCAGTCGATCTTCACGATACACCCTGGAAGCACCAAGATGTATAAAGACTTAAGGGAACATTTTTGGTGGATTGGTTTGAAGGCTGATGTTGATGATTTTGTTGCCAAGTGTGAGACTTGCCAGCGCATGAAGGCCATTCATCAACCTCCATCTGGATTACTTCAGCCTCTTCCTATTCCTAGTTGGAAGTGGGAAGATATCTGTCACATCCACCCAGCCGGTACCCCCATTTGGAATACCCGGGATGTGATCCACAGTCCAAGGATCAATGATCTGAGGTCCATGCCTCCCACATACACGGTAACACAATCATGAACAGTAATAATCAATGGTAAAAACAGTTAATACTAAGTATCATGAATAAGATAAGATTAACTAAATCAGAGTGCGGAATATAGATAATAATAGAGTTTGATCAAAATCATAAAGGGTGAGAAGGTGTGGTAGCCACCCTCTCAGAGCAGTGGAAAAGAAGTAAATCAAGTTAGTTACATATCCAAGTGTCACCAGAATAATCCAAAAACAAGTTAATTACAAGATCCAAGGTTCCACAAATACACCAGGGGAATGGGGCACTATGCTAGGGCTTCTTCTATACTAATGGTAGTCTCCTCAACAGTATGGATGAAGTAAACCCAACGCTGCCGCTCCCGCACAACTGTGGGGCTAACCCTGGTGCGGATAGTAATCCTCCTCGGCTCCAATATACGGATCCTCACCGACGCCACTACCCGGAGGGTAGTATGTGGAATCATAGTCCGCCTCATAGGAGGTGCCATCGTAATCTTCGGTACCTGGAATGTAATCTAAAACATTTGCACAAAAAGGAATGAGTTCGAAGAACTCAGCAAGGAAGTTATTCCATAATTAGAAATCATACACATTCAGAACATATAATAATGCAATGCGATATGGAACATATGATGCAGATATGAGCCTAACTCTATGAATGCTAGTCTCTAGGGTAGACATGCTTTAAGTCATAGCACCGTACTTCTTCGGGTCGTCGGTCACTCTCCCATTTCCATATCTTGGGAATGCCGGGGAAGATCGGTAAAGTCATCAAAAAGCCGTGGTAAGGGGATCGGTCACCACTCTCTCACATCACCATTTGGTCAAGTACTGGCGCATGTCATAGTAAAGCCTAGCCCAATGCAAGTCATCTACTCAGTCGGTCAAGTCAGATTCAGATACGTCCATTCCTCGCCCCTGGCGATTCTTTCCGGTATCCTTCACACTAGAGTCAGCGAAATCCCGGATTTCGGACTCATCAACCCTATTGGTCATCCACATATAGTAAACGGGAAGCTCTCACGTCCTCTCACGGATTGGTTACCGGTCTTGAGCGCCCATGAGCCCAAGTCTATCCATATGCAACTCTACCAATAAATGGCCCCTTTCAGGTATCCGTAGCATGGTTTATGTCCCCTACCGGATTGGCTACCGGCCTAGAGCGCCCATCCAACCATACACTACCACGGGTTGTTCGGTCTCAATGCCCTTCCGATTCGGGTCTGACATGACAAGGATGAACCTAGCCACACAACTAGACAATCCTATGTATGTCATCCAATAACTCGGGAGAGTGTCGATAGGCACCATCGGAGAACATCCCATACTATTCCCTCCCATGCCCAAGGACAGAAGTGTCAGTAGGACACCCCCCAAATCCCAAGTCATACGTAAGCAATCACACATCCAATCTCATCATTTCTCATGCATCCAATGCATATTCATAATAGTAATCAATTCATGATATTGAAACGAATCATTATAAACATAAGCAAATCAGAATGATAAAGTAACACAACAAGAGTATAAAGATTTAAATGCTACTGTTCTAACACATATGTAACAGTCTCATAATGATTGAAAGGAAATTAAAGGATTTCATTCTTTAAATAAAGCACAGTTCAATATTTGATGACTTATATGTTTATGGATATAACCATCCTTACCTTGGATGAATTGATGATGAATTGAGAATACCAAGAATAGTCCAATAGAATTGTTAAGGCCCTAAACAAACATCAATAATAAGTTAGAAAAGAAGTCGGGAAGATCGGATGTCATTTGGGTCAAAACTGACCAAGGTTGCTGTCAGCAACAACTTTGGTCGATGGTCTTGGTCGATGGTATTGACCAAAAGGATCGACCAAAATTGTCTTCGGGGACGAGATAGTGGATTTGGGGATTTTGGTCCGAAATGAGTCTTCCGATGTTCGGATCAATCTGAAACTTGGAGGCATACTTAACAACAGTAGTAGGACACTATAAATCAAGGAATTAACCCAATCCAATGGTCTAATTAAAAAGCCCCAATTTGAGCTATCAAGTTCAAGTGATAAACATCATGGCATGAGTTGGAATTGATTGCATTGATGAGGAATAGCATGCAATAGTTAGAGGAACTAATAGAAATTCGATTGGAGTCATATGGCAATGTTAAACATGAACATAATACACTCTATAGCTCAGTTTGATATCAAATGGCATGATGTTAATAGGTAAATCATGGAATACATATGCTAGGCATGAGATAGAAGCATAGCATCAATGAATAGCTAAGGAAATCATGGATTGAACATGAGTAGGCACTTGGAGTGGTGGTTGCAAGGTTGCAACACCATTCCCAATGTCTCATCAGCAAGGTGACAATAGAAAAGAGTAGAAAATGGTAGGGTAGAGAGTGGAATGAGGAGTCATACCTTAGTGTGGAAGATGAAGACAAGAATCAATGATAAACTAAGTGTCTTTGATGAGGTACCCTTCACACTAACCAAGGAGCTGCTTTGGGAAGCTCTCCCCACGTTCCCAGGTGAGAAAATGATTGCAAAAGGCTCAAGGCTCGAGGTTATATTAAATAGAAAAGGAATATTCCATGGAATCATTAACTTGGCAGACTGGGATACTTTTGTCGATGGTATCGACCAAAAGGATCAACCAAAATATTTCCAGCAGAAAACTCAGGTTTAGAACAGCAACTTCAAGTAGGGATTTGAAAGGCTATACAAGGTCAAATTGAGTGAGGTTTTCTTCCACAATTCAATCAAGAAGTCTAGTTTCGGGGAATACCTTCGGATTGTGCACAGGAGGTCATTTGGTACATCAACCATATTAATCTTCTCCGATGCACAGACTTTCCTTAAACACTGACAATGCATTTAAGCAAGGGGTATCATTGTCAATGTCCATGGGCTCGGTCTCCGAATCATGATCATCAATCAGAATGGTCCATAAATCTCTTCTTCCACCGCTTCGGGTCTTCGGACCTGAATACAACAGTGGATCCGGGTCAGGGTCAAGGTTAGAATAGGGCTGGATATTACAATATCTCTATGGACTTTGTGACTAGCTTGCCTCGGACAAGTAAAGGTAATGACACTGTGTGGGTGATTGTTGATAGGTTGACCAAATCAACCCATTTCATTCCTATGAAGATCACTCATACTCTGGATAAGCTTGCTCGGCTATATGTGGATAATGTGGTTCGTTTGCACGGTGTGCCTTTGAGTATTGTGTCTGATCGTGATCCTAGGTTCACCTCAAGGTTTTGGAACAGTTTGCAGAAAGCCTTGGGAACCCAATTGAACTTGAGTACAGCTCATCATCCACAGTCTGATAGACAATCTGAGCAGACGATTCAAACTTTGGAAGATATGCTTAGATCTTGTGTAGTGGATATGGGTGGAAATTGGGATGAACACTTAGCTTTGGTTGAATTTGCCTATAATAACAGTTATCAAGCAACTATAGGCATGGCTCCGTTTAAGGCTTTGTATGGTAACACATGTAGGACACCCTTGTACTGGACTGAGACTGGAGAGAGAAAAGTCTTAGGTCCGGAGATGATTGAAGCTACTAGCGCAATGGTCGATATGATAAGAGAAAGGATTAAGTTTGCCCAGTCAAGACAGAAATCTTATGCTGATAAGAGAAGGACCGATTTGGAATTTCAAGTTGGGGAGAAAATTTTCTTGAAAGTTTCACCTATGAAGGGTGTGATGAGATTCAATGTTAAAGGAAAGCTTAGCCCTCGTTACATTGGACCTTTTGAGATTTTGGAAAAAGTTGGATCTGTTGCTTATCGATTGGCATTACCTCTGTCTATTGTTGTTGTGCACAATGTGCTTCATGTTTCGATGCTTCGGAAATACATTGAGAATCCGGAACATATTCTACAGCAAGCCCCCGAAGGACTTAGTGTTGATCTGACCTATGAAGAAGAGCCAGCTGAAATTTTGGATAAGAAGGATAAGCAATTGCGGAATCGCACCATCCCTTTGGTAAAGATTCATTGGAAGAACCATACCCCTGAAGAAGCTTTTTGGGAGAAGGAAGAAGATATGAAGGAGAAATTTCCTCAACTTTTTGGAAGTTTAGGGACGCTCTCAATTTCGAGGACGAAATTTCTATTAAGGGGGGGAGAATGTGAAACCCAGCCCTAACCTAACCCTGACCTTGACCCAGTAACCCGGTTGTTTTTAGGTCCGAAGACCCAGAGTAGAGAAAGAAGCCAACTATGGGCCATCTCAGTAGAAGACATGGTGTTTGACTCTAAACCCATGGATGTTGTTGATGGAGTTCCATACTTGGATGTCTGTGTAGATTTGGAAAGGAAGCTGCAGTTGTCTGAAGATGAGATTAGTTGAAGGACTTGGAGTATTATCTGACTTGGTTTGAAGGTATTTCTTCACACTTGACATGTTACTTGATGTGTATGCAAAAGCCCATAAGGTTTATAGCTCATTTGATCCTCCAAATCCCTGATTATTCCTTACTGTCTACCTTGGTCGACTGACTGGTCGAGTGGGCCACTCGACCAAGCACTCGACCAAAGGAAGGTGAAATCCGAGAAATTGTAATTTTAGGGTTTTTCACTCTTATTTAAACCCTACTTCATATTTCTTTGTTACGGCTGCCTCCTAAACACTTTGTGAACGTGAGAACACCTCTCCGAAACTCTCTCTGGTGATTTTGAAGATTCCTCTGCAGATCTGAAGCCTCTCTTCTCTGTTCTTACAATTCAAGGTTAGTATCTCTTCTGAATTATTAATTTTCTTTTCTTGATCTTGTTCTTGATTGAGATCAGGAAGTTGATGCTGCATCCTTGCAACCATCCCTTTGTGATCTCCTTCGTTTCATTGAGATCTATGATCATTATCATGATCTCAACCCTAGCCGAAGATTTTCTTGAAACCCTAACCCTAGTATGATCTTCTGGAAACTCTTGTTAACCTCCCATGTGAGGGAAACCTCATTGGCAATGTTTCTGTTAACCTAAATTAGCTTTCCTATGATTTTCTTATTGCTTTTGGCCAATTTATTATTTTTCTTTCATTTTGTGATCTCAACCTTTTTATGGGAACCATAAGGTTGAAACCCTAATTTCTTGGGTTAGATCAAGAACCCAAATTTTCCCCATGACTTTATGTTTTTATCTTACTATATGATCCTAATATACTTTAGGAAGTTCCCCTTCGAATTTCGGATCAATCCGACTTCAAACGAGGAAGTTATGGCCAAAGCAGTCTGTACAATTTCGTACTGACTGGCTTGGTCGACTCCTTGGTCGAGTGGGGCACTCAACCAAGCACTCGACCAAAGGAGTTAGTAGCTTCGTTTTTCGCCCAATTTGATTCGTTTGCTCTCTGATCTTTTAGGCATCTTCCCTAATGTTGTATCTATGATTGTTAGGAGTCTATTTGCTAAGTTTGGAGTTGCTCTCTTTGATTTTTGGATCATATTCTTCGATAATCAGGTAAGGACAGTTGATTCCTTAACTACATAGGTTGCTTGTTCTCTGGTTTCTACTTTGCAAAACTATGATTTTACATACTATTATTGTATTTTAATTCTGATCTCCTACAGTGAGAACAGTAGCACTTGTTTATGTTATCCTTTTTATTATTCATGTTATATGAGTTAATTATTACTGCTTAATCTGATTTTGCTTTTACATTCTCTTGTATATGATGAACTGTTGGTTGTGTATGTCATGACTGATCTGAGAATGTGTTTGCCTAGGTATGGTTTGGGATTGGGGAGTGTCCTTTGATGCTTCTGTCCTTGGACATCGGAGGGAATAGTATGGGATGTTCTCCGAAGATGCCCATCGACGCTTTCCCAAATCATTGGTTGTCATACCTAGGGATGTCTAGTAGTGTTTGGCTAGGATTTACCACTGTTATATCAGACCCGAATCGGAAGGGTATTGAGACCGAACAACCCATGGTAGCGAATGTGATTCACGGGCGCTCAAGACCGGTAACCAACCCGTGAGAGGACGGGAATCATATTGTGGGGACCATTTATTGGAGGGTTGCATATGGCTAGACTTGGGCTCATGGGCGCTCAAGACCGGTAACCAACCCGTGAGAGGACATGAGAGCTTCCCGTTTACCATATGTGGATAACCAATAGGGTTGATGAGTCCGTAGTCCGAGTTGGTCGGTGCCATAGGATACGCTGACTCTAGTGTGAAGGATACGGAACCGAGTTGGTCGGTGCCATAGGGAAAGTATCCGGATCTGACATGATATAACTGACTAGATGACTTGCATTGGGCTAGGCTTTTCCCTGACATGCGCCGGTACTTATGCCAAATTCTTGTGAGAGAGTGTGTTGACTTAACCCCTTACCATGGTTTGTCCTGAGGGATGCCTGGACCCACTGCCTACTGGAGCCGAGTGACTGACCTACCCAGAGTAGTACGGTGCTATGACTTAAAGCATGTCTACCATAGAGACCAGCATACATAGAGTTTAGATGCATTCATACTTTATATGTTCCATATTGCATTGCATCATGTTATGTTTTGCCATATGTTATCTATTATTCTTAGATTGACACTGAGAGGGGGGGTGAATCAATGTCTTCAAAAATTTACCACAATGTGGCTGGGTCTACCAGACAGTGTACCACTCGTAGCTATCAACTGCACAAGGATACGTCCACCACACACCACAATGTGGCTGGGTAAACCAGACAGTGTACCACCACTCTGCAATCAAGGCACTCCAATATGTGCAACAAAGAAAAATAAACAAAAAACGCAATGCACCAAAGTTTACGTGGTTCGGCCAAATTGCCTACATCCACGGAGTAATACCCTACCTAGGGTTTCGTATATTACTCAATACACTCCTAGATATTTTGACTGCTACAACAGTCCAGGAACACCAATCCCTGCTATAGTCTAAAATGCAATTCAGACAAGGGCACCAACCCCAACCCCCTAGACAAGCTCCAACTTGCTAGGTCACAATGTAAACCAATAATTCAAGTTCCCCAAATTACATTCATGATCTAGGTTCTTCATCATTAAACATAACCTAGAAAATAATAGACAATAACTTGTGAATACGGGTTACCTCAACTTGTGTAAGATGCATGGTAACAATACTTGTTTATTTTTTTCTCCAACTCTTTTTTTCTCTTTTCAATCTTTTTCAGTTTTCTCTCTTTAAAAAAACCATACAACCATGTTCCCTTCTTTTCTTCTGCTGCTTCTTCTTCCTTCTCTTTCACTTTCTTTCTTGTTTAGCAAAACAAAAGACTTCTTATTCCCAAGCTTCAGATCTCCAAAGCCAACCAACGTCTTCTGGACAGAGACCCTCAAAAACGGGATTCTTGAGAGACCCTAAAAAACGGGATTCTTGATTTTTCTTTATTTGAATTGGATTCTTTCTCTCGGAACCTTTTTGTGTGTTGTTGTACCATATCAAAGCCCACTTAAGTTGCCAACAATGACAACACCTTCATTTTAGGCCAATGGAACAACAATCTCCCCCTTTGGGATTGTTGGCAACTCAACCTCCTTTTCTCTTTTCTCTCCCCCTTTGACAACAAGTACAAAGGGTGCTTTGTGCTCCCCTTACCATAGAGCTCCCCCTACATAGACTCTTCCATAGGAGTGCCCACCGCACCTTCCTATCCTATGGAGAGATGATGTTCTATGTATTTTCTCACTTACTCCCCCTTGGAGCCACAACCCCAAGCTTTACTCTTAATCTCTCAAAACTATGTTTGGACAGTGGTTTTGTGACGATATCAGCCACTTGATTTTCTGTGGGAACAAACTCCAAGCTCACTTCACCTTTTATCACTTTTTCTTTCAAAAATTGATATCTTATATCAATATGCTTGGTCCTAGAATGTTGCACTGGATTCTTGGAGATATTGATAGCACTCATGTTATCACACTTGATAGCTATAGCTTTATCACATTTGATGCCAAAATCCGAAATTTGTCTCTTCATCCAAATCACTTGAGTACAGCTGGTTGCAGCTGCTATATATTCAGCTTCTGCTGTAGACAAAGATATAGAATATTGCTTCTTACTATGCCAAGCAACCAAACTTCTCCCCAAGTAGAATGCACCTCCACTAGTGCTCTTTCTGTCATCAATGCTTCCGGCCCAATCTGCATCTGAGAAGGCTGCAAGTGTGAAGTCTTTAGACTTAGGATACCATAACCCATATTCCATAGACCCTTTTAAGTACCTGAAAATCCTTTTCACTGCTTGTTGATGAGTCTCCTTTGGGTTTGCTTGAAACCTTGACACAAGACACACTACTTGTAAAATGTATGGTCTTGATGCTGTTAGATATAAGAGACTCCCAATCATAGATCTATAGTGAGTTTGATCAACTGAGGGGGACTCATCACTTGAGCTCAACTTGCATCCAACCACCATAGGAGTTCCCACTGGTTTGCAATCTTCCATCATGAATTTCTTTAACATTTCCTTAACATACTTTATTTGAGATATGAATATGCCACTTGCCATTTGATTTACTTGTAAACCCAAGAAGTAGGATAACTCTCCAAGCATGGACATTTCAAAATCTGTACTCATCTTCCTTGCAAAACCTTGACAGACTTCATCACAGTGACCTCCAAAGATGATGTCATCCACATACACAACAACTACCAATTTACTACAATCTTCAGCCATGACATAGAGGTTGCTGTCCATGGTTCCTTTCCTTACACCTAATTGTAGCAAGTAAGTGTCAAGTCGTGAATACCAAGCTCTTGGAGCTTGTTTCAAACCATATAATGCTTTCTTGAGTTTGCATACCATATTTGGATCATCACCTATTTCAAATCCATCCGGCTACTCAATGTAGACTTGTTCTTCTAAATCACCATTTAGAAAGGCTGATTTAACATCCATTTGATAAACTTTAAACTCCTTAAAGGCTGCCAAAGCTAGGAACATTCTAATGGATTCCAACCTTGCCATTGGAGCAAAAGTTTCATCAAAATCTATCCCTTCTACTTGAGCATATCCCTTACACACCAATCTGGCCTTGTTTCTGACAACTTGCCCTTCTTCATTCATTTTATTTCTAAATACCCACTTGATGCCAATAATATTCTTATCAGTTGGTCTAGGAACTAGTTCTCAAGTGTTGTTCTTTTCAATTTGGTCAAGCTCTTCATTCATTGCTTTCACCCAATTTTCATCTTTACAAGCTTCATGGACTGACTTGGGCTCTTCTTGAGATATCAGTGAGAAAGTAGTCTTCTTTTTCTTTAGCTTTCTTGTTTGCATCCCTTCATCTAATGTGCCAATGATTTGATCAGGAGGATGCACTTTGTTCCATTTGTTTTCCTTGGGTCTTCCATCTCTTTCTGGTTCAACATCAGACTCATGTTCATCGGACTCTACTCCATGTGGAGTCTCATTTTCAAACTCTTCATTATCTTCAACATTGTCCAAGGTCGAGTCCTCAGTTGCAACAAATTTGGGCTGAGGTAGATTTTCATCTATCTTCACATCTGAGCTTCCTACAACTTTTCAAAGTCTTTTGTTGAAGCACCAGTATGCCTTGCTCTTAGAAGAATACCCCAAAAAGATACCTTCATCAGCCCTGTCATCAAACTTTCCCAAATTTTCTTCCTTTCTCTTGATGAAACATTTGGACCCAAAAACTCTAAAATGCTTCACAGTTGGCTTCCTGCTGTACCACATTTCATATGGAGTTTTTGATTTATTTGGTCCCACCATGCACCTATTTAAGATGTAGACTGAATTGTAGACTCCTCTCCAAAACATTTTTGATATATTACTTTCAGAGAGAATTGTTCTTGCCATCTCTTGAACAGTTCGATTCTTTCTTTCCACTACTCCATTTTGTTGTGGAGTCCTAGCAGCTGAATGTTGGATTTTTATGCCAAGCTCACTACAAAATTCTGAAAATTTTCTCCATGTATATTCCTTACCTTGATCTGATCTTAGGCATTTTATAGTCTTCCCTGTTTCATTTTCAACTAGCTTCTTGAAAGCTATAAAGTTGTCCAATGCTTGTGTCTTCTCTTTTAGAAAGGATACCCAAGTCATTCTTGTGCATTCATCAATGAAAAGCATAAAGTACCTTTCTCCTCCAAAAGCTTCTGTTCTCATAGGACCACATAAGTCAGTGTGAATTAAATCAAGGGAGCTGCATATGTGATACTCCTTGGGCTTGTAAGTGGCTCTAGTTTGCTTCCCTTTTTGACATGGACCACATACATGATTTGAAGGCCTTTTAATCTTTAGAAGATCTCTCACAACTTCCCTTTTACTGAGCTTGGCAAGATTCTTGAAATTTATATGCCCCAATCTCCTATGCCATAACAAGCTTTCATCCTCTTGACTCACCATGCACCTGTTTGATAAGACATATAAGTTTCCGGTTGTTCTAGTTCCTAAAGCCACTGGTTTGCCATTTTTTGGCTTCTTGATTTCACAACCTTCTTTAGTGAAAAGAACTTCATATCCACCATCACAGATTTGGCTTACAATAAGAAGATTGTGTTTGAGCCCACTCACATATAGAACATTATTGGATTTTAACTTTCCTTCATCCAGCTTAACTGAGCCTCTACCTTCAATCTTGGCCCCATCATTGTTGCCAAATCTCACGGATCCACCTTTCACTACATCAAGGCTTGAGAACCTATTCTTGTCACCTGTCATATGTGTGGAACACCCACTATCAAGAATCCAAGGTGCCTCACTACTATGAGCCTTGAAAGCTGTTTGAACTACCAAGGAATTTATCATTTTTCCTTTTTGTCCTTTCTCAACCCAAACTGCTTTATCTGATACATCAATAGGTTCCCTCGGTTTTCTTTGAATTGTTTGTGCATGTCTTTGAGCTAGCTTTTTGGGAAGGTTTATCTCCTTCTGTGAAGGAAGAACAGTCCAACAATACCTTACAATATGTCCCAACTTGAAACACCTGAAGCATTCTATTTTAACCTTATCCAATGGAGCAAATCTGTTTATGTTGTTGAATGCCACAACCTTGTTTTGTCTTCTACAGTTTGCCACTTTGTGTCCAAAGTTGTTGCATCCATAACAATACCCATTAAAGCCTTGACTATTAAATGTTTTATGATAAGCTCCAGTATAGCCTTCTTTACTCATCTTTGGCTTGGTCTTCCCAATATATGGATTCTTTTGGTGCTCCTCATCAAGACTCATTGGATTTGTTGTATTTCTATTTCCATTGGTCTTATTTACATTTGAACACTCCCCCTTTGAGTATCCAAGACCAGTTTTAATATGAGGTGACCTCTGAACACTCAAGATCTCATCTAGTACCTTATCTCTTCCCCAAGTAGATGTAAAATGAGTAGTCCCTGTCACTTGATTTTCAACTGTCTTGTCCTTAAAAGTTCAATGTAACTGGAGTGGATGATGTGGTAACTTCTAAATAACTCCTCTTTTGTTCTCCTTCAAGTTTTGATCTTAACCTTACAACTTCTTTCTCAAGTTCTTCACACTCTTTACACTTGAGAGAGAGGCAAGATGATGAGTCATTTATAACATGCTCCAATTCACTAATTGTGACAGTCAACTCCTTGATTGTTATCTCAGAATTTTCAAGTTGATTCTTCATTTCTCTATTTTTCTTCCTTTCCTTTTTTAGATCAAGCAAGGCAGAGTACAACTCACCAACATAATCAATTTCACCTTCAGTGTCTTCATTATCATCATACTTTTCTTTAGTTTGAGGTGATTCATCATCTTCAATAGTCATAAATAAAACCTCATCAGTTGAGTCATTGTCTTCATCTGATTCTTCTTTAGAGGAGTAGCATTCATTCTTAGTCAAAAGACTTCTCCTTTTGAAATGGCTTTTCTTTTTCTTTGGTAAGAATTTTTTCTTTCCCTTCCTATCATTTCTCTCTTCCTCTTCATCTTCCTCTTCATCTATGTTTCCTCTCTTAGGACATTTAGAGGCAAAATGTCCTATTCCACCACAACTGAAGCACTTAAAAGGTGTTTTTCCCTTGTGTTTACCTGTTCCTTTCTTAAACTTTCTAGCTAAGTAAGCTATAAGTTCATCATTAGAGTCTTCAGATTCTTTTTCTTCTTTGACCCTTAGCTTCTTCATTGCTTTGAATGCTGCTTCCTTCTCTGTGAACTTGCCCTTTTCAGTTCTCATCTCATAGGTTTTAAGTGTTCCATGTACTTCATCAAGAGTGATTGTATCCAAGTCTTTGGCTTCTTCAATGGCCAAGACTTTGGAGTCATATTTGGGAAGCACAGATCGGAGAATCTTCTGACATATCACAGAATTTTCAATTTTTCTCCAACTCCTCTGATGGAGTTTACAACCTCATTTACTTTGACCATGTAGTTGTCTATGTCTTCTTCTTCAATCATCTTAAGACTTTCAAATTGTGCTTTGAAGATTTGCAGTTTGGCTTTCTTAACTTTGATGTCCCCTTCATAGATGCTTATCAACCTGTCCCAAACTTCTTTAGCTGTATCACAGTCCATTACTTTAGCCATGACTTCTTCATTCAGCCCAGACATGATAGCATTTAACGCCTTGAGATTGTGTGCATAAGCCCTTTTTGCCTCATTGTCTATAAGCGGAGCTACTGATTCCTCATAGCCATTAATCACAGACTACCATACATCATACCCTAGAGATCCAATGTATATCTGCATTCTTCTTTTCCAAAAAACATATCCTGTACCATCAAAAATAGGAACTTTCCCAAAGTCTTTGGAGTTGCCTTCACTTGTGGCCATTCTTACAAACTCTCTAATCAAATCCCGAAGTGGTTATACTTCTCTTCACGGGAACTTGGCTCTGATACCAATTATTATTCCCAGATTGACACTGAGAGGGGGGGTGAATAAATGTCTTCAAAAATTTACCACAATGTGGCTGGGTCTACCAGACAGTGTACCACTCGTAGCTATCAACTGCACAAGGATACGTCCACCACACACCACAATGTGGCTGGGTAAACCAGACAGTGTACCACCACTCTGCAATCAAGGCACTCCAATATGTGCAACAAAGAAAAATAAACAAAAAACGCAATGCACCAAAGTTTACGTGGTTCGGCCAAATTGCCTACATCCACGGAGTAATACCCTACCTAGGGTTTCGTATATTACTCAATACACTCCTAGATATTTTGACTGCTACAACAGTCCAGGAACACCAATCCCTGCTATAGTCTAAAATGCAATTCAGACAAGGGCACCAACCCCCTAGACAAGCTCCAACTTGCTAGGTCACAATGTAAACCAATAATTCAAGTTCCCCAAATTACATTCATGATCTAGGTTCTTCATCATTAAACATAACCTAGAAAATAATAGACAATAACTTGTGAATACGGGTTACCTCAACTTGTGTAAGATGCATGGTAACAATACTTGTTTCTTTTTTTCTCCAACTCTTTTTTTCTCTTTTCAATCTTTTTCAGTTTTCTCTCTTTAAAAAAACCATACAACCATGTTCCCTTCTTTTCTTCTGCTGCTTCTTCTTCCTTCTCTTTCACTTTCTTTCTTGTTCAGCAAAACAAAAGACTTCTTATTCCCAAACTTTAGATCTCCAAAGCCAACCAACGTCTTCTGGTTCGACCTCCACGCTCTTGTCTTCTGGTTCGACCTCCACGCTCTTCCCAAGCTCCTCAAAAACGTCCTTCCTATTCTGCTGGAGTTTGCTCTCCTTTTATAGATTAATTAAACTCAGAGTTTGAATCAAACTCAGAGTTCCTATCTGACTTAAACAATGAGTGTTTCGACGTACAAATCAGACTAACTTAGAGATCTCCAATGAACAATCCCACCGTTGGATTTGAAGATCGAGAAGTCATGAAGCTCTCCTTCCAAAAATCGGCTCAATCGGACACTGGATGACCATCCGATGAAGAGGTTGATCAAAACTGGACAGAGACCCTCAAAAACGGGATTCTTGAGTTTTCTTTATTTGAATTGGATTCTTTCTCTCAGAACCTTTTTGTGTGTTGCTGTACCATATCAAAGCCCACTTAAGTTGCCAACAATGACAACACCTTCATTTTAGGCCAATGGAACAACAATATATGTTATCTATGATGTTATGGATTAAATTGCCTTACTGAGTTTCTTCGAAACTCATTCCTTTTTGTACATTTTCTTGTTAGATTATCCTGCAGGTACAGAGTATTATGACTAGCAGTATAGTGAAGCGCAAGCCGATGAAGCGTATTTCACGCAAGGTGCTGGCGACGATCAAGCTTACTCTGATGATCCCCCGGCGGATCAAGCTGTGTACTACTTTTGAAGGCAGCATAGAGTTAGAACAGATCCGTTGGATTGATGAAGTCCACACTTATGAAGACGTCATCTATAGACTAGAAGACTTATATTCTTAGTTTATTTATTAGTACATTGGTTTCAGTTGTATTTTCCTTTTAGACTTTCATTCTACGTTCCGCTATGTTTGTGGAGTGAGTTTCCGCCTCACTTTACTTATCTTGATATCTTCGGATATCTGGTATCTTTTCTGCACTCTGATTATATCATTTATTCTTTCTTGAGTTAAATCTTTTGTTTATAATATTAAACCTTGATTAATTACTGTTTATGATTATGTTATTGTATATGTGGGAGGATGGTTTCCTCGATACTTGATCTTCGGGGCAGTGGATCACACTCCCGGGTATGCCAGTTAGGGTACCGGCGGGGGGATGTGACAGGTTGATGAGTCCGTATTTGAGAGAATCGGATACGCTGACTCTAGTGTGAAGGATACCGAAAAGGATCTCGAGAGGGGAGGAATGGACGTATTTGGATCTGAGTTGATGTAACTAAGTAGAAGACTTGCATTGGGCTAGGCTTTACCTTGACATGTGCCAATACTTAGACCAACCAGTGAAGTGAGAGAGAGGTGACTTAACCCCTAGCCATGGATTGTCCGAGATGGATGAAGGACCCACTACCAACCGGCGTTGTGAGATAAGACCTACACAAAGAAGTATGGTGCTATGACTTAAAGCATGTCTGCCTATAGAGACCAGCATACATAGAGTTAGACTCATACATGCATTGTTGTCTCATATCATATCACTTTATGCTTTGTTGTGATACTATGTTATTTATGCTATTATGGAATAACTTGCCTTGTTGAGTTTCTTTTGAAACTCACACCTTTTTGTACAATATCTTTTGTTAGACTATTCTACAGGTTTTGATGGCTATGAAGCTTAATATGAGGAAGCGTACCATACGCAAAGTGTTGGCGATTACGAAGATTACTATGAGGATCCCTCGAGTGGTCTCTCTTGTTACCAGGATTAGCCCTACTGTAGAGTGGGAGCGTCTGAGCATAATTGATGAAGTCTATGTTTATGAGGACATCCTTTATAAAGTAGAAAAGACTCTAGTTTAGTTAGTTAGATTATATCTTTCTTTCTTGTCTTTAGAATCGGTTGTAATCCCATTTGATTTTCGAACTACATTCCGCTGTACTCGTGGAGTGAGATTCCGCCTCACTCTACTTTTGATTTATATATCTATTGGTATCTTTTCCGCACTCTGATGATTATCTCGTTACTTAACTATGATTCATTTGAATAATATTGTTAACATTGATTTAGTCTTGTTCTTGATTATATTGTTGTGAATGTGGGAGGTTGATTTTACTAACTACTGGATCTTGTGGACTGTGGATCACACACTCGGGTATGCCAGATAAGATACCGGCTGGGTGGATGTGACAGATTGGTATCAGAGCCTACAGTTCCAAGTGAAATCCTAACCATAGAAACAATGATAGAACATTCCTGAGTCATAAATCCAAAAGTGACTCAAGTATTCTTAGAATTGAATAATAGAACACTTGAATTAGAAACTTAAAAGTGAAGAATAATATACTCTGAATAATACACAATAATTCTGATTTAACAAACATCACTTAATACAACAAAAGAAAATGCATAATGTCTAATAAGATGGTGAAACAAAAGCGAACTTCATTAATTCTAGGAAAGTTCTACAACAAGTTACATTTGAGAAACATAAAAGGAAATCCTAGTACAATCTATCTAAGACTACTGTCTCTGCTCTCTCAGTACTCTAACATCCTCTACAACCTGAGTCAACTGTGACTCCATTCTCTCTTGTCTCACCTCTATCCTCCCTAACATGGAAGTCATAGAGTGCATCTGTGCACACAGCTCCGCAGTCTCTGGAACTATTAGTGAAGAGCCTCCGGTCTCAAAGTGTGATGATGTGGGAATATCCTGATGACCCTGATCTGCCTCACGCATCTCAATGTCATCTCCTGCCTGGTCATCTGTATCTGGACCCGCATCGTGATCACCACCATCTGACTCATCATCATCCTCATCACTCTCAAGACCATCCTCATCATCTAACCTCTCAGTCTGAGTAATTTGCATCTGCCGAATAGTCCTGGTCCCGATGGCATAGCCAAGCAATCGTGTCTGCATCGGTGTATCCTCCAGCCTCATGCCGAAATGCCTGAAGATAAGTGTGAGTAGACGTCCGAAGCAAAGGTTCCGTATGCCCGGTGACGTCACGACCTCTAGCATGACGTTCTGGATGATGAAGGAAAGATCAATCTCGAAACCCTGGTATATGTGGTAAATCAGTAGAGCATCCATCACTGATACTCTCTCGTGATGCCCTACCTTTGGGATGATGTTGCGGCCCACAATGCGACCGATGATTCTAGCCGAATATGTCATCTGTGCACTAGTCCGTGGTGTATAGCATCTATCATCTCTCCAAAGTGTGATGCAAACCTCATGCAGCTCATGTGGTAGTAGAAAAGCATCTATCTCTGCCCCAGTCGGTATCCATACACACTCATGAGGATAGTGTGGTACCCTGAAGATCTCTGCCAGTGTGCTAGTAGAAAATCGAATCCATGTCTCTCGAACTCGACTCTCTAGGATCAACTCGAATGGACCTCGTCTTCGACCCTCCTCGACTGATGTAAGGTTGTTGTAGAACAACCTCACTAAACCAGATAGACTGGAAGATCCTCAGTGAAAAGATGCGTCCACTCCATCGTATCGAATCTCTGACGGATCCGAAATGTGGTAAGCTGTCGTAGCCTGAGTAACCTGCCATACTCAATGCGGCACCGCTCGAAGAAGGCCTCATATAAGTACTCCGCTCGGGGTGTACTGAATAGGTCTCTGCGGTGGACTACATCTCTCGGCTCCAAAAGTGGAACCTGACCTCTAGCTCTGTCTCTGCCTCGCCTCCCACCCATGTGTCTTCCGCAAGGAGGCGTGATGTCTATATAGCTGTAAAGAAGACAAGAAGAGACTTGACGTTAGTAGAATTAATAAATTTAGCATGAAGGGTATTTTCGTAATTTTTCAAATTTTTTTTATTTTGGAAAAATTTCAGTTTGAGCATCCTAGCATGTGCATGGTACTTAGAATAGTGTGTTAGCATGTTTTATTGGAGAAAAACATATCAATTTGATGGATCAAAGGTAAAAATTCAGCAAGCATAGAAAGGGGGAAAATTCTCATTTAGGTCAAAATGCGATTTTTGAAGTTTGGATTTGGCTCAATCCATTTACATACGCATGTTCATGATAATATTGCAAGTATGTAGGAATTTATTTGAAGGCGAAACTCTTTGCGGTTTGAAAATGAGAGAAGATTTTCAAAAGAGGGTTTTTGGTTGGGAAATCGATAGCAAGCGTTGTAAAGACATGGCATTGTATTAAGATCACCTAGAACACATTCCTATATGTTCCTTGACATGTTTCTTAGCAATTATAACAAGTAAATCATGATATTTGGAAGAATACATTTCAGTTTTGAAGTTGTAAAGCAAGGAAAAGAGAAATTTTACCTTAGATGATGTTGCAAGTATGTTGGAGACTTGTTCTTGAAGTTAGATGGACTAGAATGACTCTTGAAAACCTTAGAGAACCTTGCCTTAGAGCTCTCCCACGAAGCCTTGTGTTTTGAAGTCAGTATGAAATGAAAAATGTGATTTTTAAGGTGTTTTTCGCGCACTTTTTGCGTGGGTCGACTGGATGACTCGACCCAGCCACTTGACCCAAGGAGTAAAATTTTGAAGTTTTGGGATAATTTTGGGATTTTGATATATGATTCTTGGGTGACTTTTTGATGATTAAAATGATGATTTTTAGCCTTATTTGGATATGCTAAGACTAAGGTTAAGTGGTTATTGATGGTATATTGGAAATTTTTGATGTTTTGACTTATTTCGATTTTTGCAGAATGGTTGTGCTAAGGAATCGCAATATTGGTTCTAATAGTTCTGGAAATGAGGAAGAAGTGCTTCATGGAGATACTCCTAATGGTGGCACTGGTCAGCAAACCCATGTGAATGGTGATAATATGACTGGTATAGCTAATGCTCCGGAAGTGAATAGTTTTCGTGATATTGCCAACATCATGGGCAACATCATGCAGCAGCAGTCGAATCAGTTCAACCAGATGATGACGGGTTTCATGACTCTTCATACTGAGACTCGTACTGGTGTGAATGGAACTCCTCATACCGCAGTTCCTAATGCGGAAAGGTTAGCTGGAACTCCTCATACTCGTCTGATGGAAAGTTTTCTGAAGATGCAAGTGTCTTCTTTCACTGGTGTTACTAAGGACATTTTGTTCCCTAACAAGTGGCTGAGGAAATTAGAGAAAGCATTCCGTCACTTGCAGTGTTCTGAAGCACAGAAGATCTTGTTTGCCGAACAGAAGCTTCAGCAAGAAGGAGATGCTTGGTGGACCTCCACTCGTCCTATTTTGGAAACCTTGCATGTTGGTGGATTAACCTGGGAAATTTTCAAGGATGCATTTTGTAAGAACTATTTCCCTTAAGCAGTGACTGACGCTAAGGAAGCTGAGTTCATGGCCCTTACGCAAGGACCTTTGTTTGTGTTAGAATATCAACAGAAGTTTGAGGAATTATTTTACTTTGCCCCTGATTCTGTAAGACCTGATCGTGCCAAGGCAAAGTAGTTTTTCAAGGGATTGCGTCCTGCAATCAAGGCTCATCTGACTGTGATTTCGATTGAGAGCTACGCTCAAGTAGTTCAAGTTTCGAAGAAGATTGAAGAAACTGAGAAGGAAAGTGCACGTGTGCAAAGGACGTGGCAGCCAAGGAACAATGGTTTGGTTGACCGTACGGAAAGAAGATTCATTAGGCCTACCCCATATCCTACTCGTAGTTTTCAGCCTAGAAGTGTAAGCCAAAATTCTAGTTTTGCACAGCCGGACAGCAACGTCAATTTAGTGGGAACAGGCAAATTGCGAATGTTTCAAATGCTAAGCCAGTGAGTGTGAACCCTAGACCTATGGGTCCGAAGCCTCTAGTAGTAGTGCCTTCAGTTGGACCGCCAGTTTGTTTCTTTTGTAAGCAACCCGGTCATTTTGCTCGTACTTGTCCCAAGAAGCCTAATCAGCCCTATGTTCCTGTAGTGAAGAGTGTATCTGCCCCTGTGCTTGGAAAAGTGTTTAGTATATCTGTACCTGAACAAGATGCAAGTCATGAAGTTGTGACAGGTACTTTGTTAATCTCTTCTATTCCTGCATTTGTATTGTTTGATACGGGTGCATCTCATTCGTTCATTTCGTCTGCATTCATTAGGAAGACTGACTTGTTACCTAAGAATTTGTCTAGTTGTTTAATGATTAGTACTCCTACTAGATCAGTTGTGAAACTAGATAAAGTGATAGAAGATTGTCCCATTATGATTTGCGAGAAGAAATTGAAAGCCGATTTAGTGATTCTTGACATGAAAGATTTTGATGTGATTCTTGGAATTGATTGGTTGACAGCCCATAAGGCTGTAATTGTTTGTTCTTCGAGGAAAATTCAATTTCAGATTAGTAGTAATTCAGCCTTTGAGTTTCAAGGTGATAAAGGAAGAGTTAGTAAGAAGACTTTGTCTACTTTGATGCAAGTTTGTGCATTAGTGGAAAGTGCTACAGCTGAATGTGAAGTCAAGGAAGTGAAGAAGAAACTTGAAGAAGTTGAAGTTGTTTGTGATTTCAAGGATGTCTTTCCGGATGATTTATCAGGATTCCCTCCGGATAGAGAATTGGAATTTTCGATTGAATTAATTCCAGGAGCCGCTCTGGTATCTAAAGCTCCATATAGAATGGCGCCTACCGAGTTGAAAGAACTACAAGACCAGCTAAATGAAATCTCAGATAAAGGTTATATACAGCCTAGTGTATCGCCTTGGGGAGCCCCGGTTTTGTTTGTTAAGAAGAAAGATGGTAGTATGCGTATGTGCATTGATTACCGTGAGTTGAACAAATTGACCATTAAGAATAGGTATCCGCTGCCTCGGATTGATGATCTTTTCGACCAGTTAAGAGGTGCAGCAGTGTTCTTGAAGATTGATTTGAGATCCGGATATCATCAGTTGAAGGTGTGATATCAAGCCCAAACCTAGCCAGGACACCCTATCTATTTTGGGTGAAGAAAGGTTTGTTTAATGTTACATCTTGAAGTTGGACCTTGATTTCAGTGTTCTATCTCCTTCTTCTCTCTTTTCTTCTTCTTAATGTTCTATCTTGATGTTTTGATTGTGGAGAAGGTGTTACACTACTATAACTACCTATTCTCTAATCTCCTTATGTCATAGAGTGAGCCCCCAATCACTCTATCCATTCCTTGAAACCACATGGTGAATCTCCTCAATTCTTCACTGATTTTGATTGAATTTTGGACAGCATGACATTCTACTGTAGCTTCTTTTCTCATTAATGTTTAACATGTTTGATCTTAGCCTTTATTGCTGTTCCAATGTGTTTCATCTCATTGAATCAATTCCCCTTTCTTTCTAGCCATTTTAGCCTTCTATGATGATCATTGATATAAGCATTCTAGTAAGTTTCTATTTTTGATTCCTCTCATTCTAGGATTAGTATTCTTTTGATTTTCTATTTAGTTATTCTTGCCTCTGATATGTTCTTGATATTCCATTAGAGAGAAGCCTTGTTCTCTTTAATTCTTCCCTTGAATCCATGGTGAGTTTGCTATGAGAACCATGTTGTTTCCAATTTAGAAACTCATGTTCCCAATTTATAAAGTAATGATTTTTGGACCATGGATGATGTCAAATTCATGCTAGATAGTCTTAGTATGTTTGTGTGAAGTTCCCTTTTGAATTTCGGATCAATCGGACTTCAAACGAAGAAGTTATGACCAAAACAGTGCAATCTGCACCTTGTTTGTCTCCATTGGTCGACTGATTGGTCGACTGGGCCAGTAGACCAATCCAATCGACCAATGAGATCTGTTTTCCAGATTTAGGTCTTTGTTGCTCTATTTAAGTCCAATCTCGGGATTAGTTCGTCTCCTCTGCCTCCTAAGCCTCTGGAACGAGTTAGAACTCCATTCTAATCAATTTCCTTGCATCTTTGGTTGATCCCTCGCAAGAACTCAAGTAATCTTCTTCCTCTTGCATCAAAGGTATGTCTACACTCTCTTCTTCTTCTCCATCTCTGTTTTTCTTTCCTTTTTGGGCTGAGACAGTAGAGAAGATGCTGCATTCTCTGTTGCAAACATCTCTCTACTCATCCCTCATGATCTTCCTAAGGATTAATGGCTAATGCCATGATCTTAACCATGATCATTGCAAGCTTTTGAAGGAATCATGATCTAGATCATGATCTTGTCTTCGTTCATCTTTTAATTCAAATTCTGATCTTCTTAGATTTGTTTTATTGATCATATTAGTAGTTAATCGCTGTGTTTTCTTTACAAGAGTTGTAACCTGTCAATCTTTAGTTCTTTCTTCTTGATCATACCACGCTTTCTTCGAAAACCATAACTGATACATTTATGGTAAGTTTTGTTTCCTTATTTAGATTCATGTTCTTCAGTCTTAGATCTATTTTTCTTGAAGATCTATGCATGCTTTTCATGATTTCTTTATCACAATCAATGATCCATCATCCTATCGTTCTTGTCCATGATTTTTACTATGAATTCTTCAAGAACCATGATTGATCTAACTATGGTAACTTTTGTTTTCCTAAATTGTAACTTGAAGACTTGATTTGATTAGTGTTTTGAAGTCCTCTATATACTAGGATACTGTCATAGTAGTTTCCCCCTTGTTTTGTACCCTTTTGAACCACCAAATTCGGTTCTTTATTCTTAAAACTCTGATTTTGTAGGCCACTGTCTCTGTTGGTCGACTGACTGGTCGACTGTGACAGTAGACCAATCCAATCGACCAATGAGTACAGCAACTCCAGATTTGGTCTGTTTTGGATGTTTCGATATCTTTCCTTCTAGGTTTCTTTCCTAATATGATACATATACTTGTTTAGGACCTTCTTGCCAAGTTTAGGAAGATTCTCCTTGATCCTTGGAGATTCTCTTCAAGTTATATAAGGTAAGGATGGTTACTTCTATAATAGCATAGATTGTGTGATTTTAGTTTCTATATTAGAATCTTTCGGATTTGTTACCATAATTAGATTCTTTTATGAATATATTACTGTTGTATTTACTTCAATTACAGAAGCATTATTTACTAGCTTTCTTTAGTTTATGAAAGTCTTTATTTGTCAACTGTATATGAGATGAATCTTATTATGGTATATTTTCTATATACTGTAAATGTACATGATATGATTGATTTGTGGTTGTGATTGATTAAGTATGGTTCGGGAAGGAGAGGTGTCCTTTTGACACTTCTGTCCTTGGACATCAGAGGGAATAGTATGGGATGTTCTCCGAAGATGCCCATTGACACCTTCCTGAATTATTGATTTTCATACCTAGGGTTGTCTAGCATTGTTGGCTAGGAATAACCCGTTATATCAGACCCGATTCGGAAGGGTATTGAGACCGAACAACTCGTGGTAGCAATGGGGATTCATGGGCGCTCAAAACCGGTAACCAACGGAGAGGACGGAACACATGTGGGGGCCATTATTGGTAGGGTTGCATATGGATAGACTTGGGCTCACGGGTGCAGAAGGCTCGCTAACCAACCCGTGAGAGGACATGAGAGCTTCCCGTTTACCATATGTGGATAACCAATAGGGTTGATGAGTCCGTAGTCAGGGACTATGAGGACTCTAGTGTGAAGGATACCGGAAAGGATCACCAGGGGCGAGGAATGGACGTATCTGGATCTGACTTGATATAAATAGGTAGATGACTTGCATTTGGCTAGGCTTAACCCTGACATGCGCCAGTACTTAGACCAATGGTGATGTGAGAGAGCGGTGACCTATACCCCCAGCCATGGAATGTCCCGAGGGATGCCGGACCCACTACCAAACGGCGTTGTGTGATGAGACCTTCCCAAAGAAGTATGGTGCTATGACTTAAAGCATGTCTGCCAATAGAGACCAGCATACATAGAGTTAGATTCATACATTCATTGTTTGTCTCATACCATACCTGCCATTTATGTTATTATGGATTTAACTGCCTTACTGGGTTTCTTTCAAAACTCACTCCTTTTGTACCATATCTTTTGTTAGACTTCTCTACAGGTTTGAAATATGATGACGGTCCATATAAGGAAGGGCAAGGTGAAGAAGATGAAGACTGAAGATGAAGAAGAGCAGACTGAAGATGTGGATTAGATTTCTCTTGTTTCTTCTAGACTTATCTTTTACTTTACTTGTATTAGCTTAGAGCTTTACTTAGATTTCGATCTACCTTCCGCATATGTTGTGGAGTATATTTCCGCTATACTCTACAGTTGTCTTTTGATTTGGTATCATGTTTTGGCACTCTGATATTCTTAGTGATTCTTTTGAGATCTTTTCTTGAATTTTATTATTAACTTATTAGAATACAATGATTTGTTATTGTGCTAAATGGATATGATCGTTCCTAAACTTGATCTTTTGGGTTGTGGATCACTTCCCGAGTAATCCAGATAGGGTACCGGCTGGGGGATGTGACAGAAGGTGAAAGCTAGTGACATTTGTAAGACAGCTTTTAGGACAAGATATGGTCATTTTGAGTTTAGAGTCATGCCTTTCAGTTTGACTAATGCTCCTGCGGTGTTTATGGACTTGATGAATCGAGTATTTCATGATGTGTTAGATAAGTTCGTTATTGTCTTTATCGATGACATTTTGATTTACTCAAAGAGAGAAGAAGATCATCGGAAGCATCTTGGTATTACTTTGCAAAGACTAAGAGAGAAGAAGTTGTATGCCAAGTTTAGTAAGTGTGATTTCTGGCTTACAAGAGTGGTATTTGTGTCGATCCCGACAAGGTTAAGACAGTTTTCGAGTGGGAAAGACCGAAGACGGTGTCAGAAATAAGAATTTTCTTAGGTTTGGCTGGTTATTATAGGAGGTTTATTGAGAACTTTTCTAAGTTGGCTGCTCCTATGACTAAGCTAACTAGGAAAGAGGAGAAGTTTGTTTGGTTTGACGCATGTGAGAAGAATTTTCAAGAATTGAAGGATAGATTGACAAGTGCCCCGGTTTTGACAATACCCGATAATTCCGGTGGTCTGACAGTCTATATTGATGCGTCTAAGATTGGTTTGGGTTGTGTTTTAATGCAACATGGAAAGGTGATAGCTTATGCTTCAAGACAATTGAAAGAATATGATCGGAATTATCCCACTCATGATTTGGAACTTGCAGCTGTTGTTTTTGCCCTAAAGATTTGGAGACATTACTTGTATGGTGAGAAGATTGCGATTTTCACAGATCATAAGAGCTTAAAGTACTTCTTTACCCAAAAGGAGTTAAATATGAGACAAAGAAGATGGTTGGAATTATTCTCTGATTATGATTGTGATATCCAATATCATCCTGGTAAAGCAAATGTTGTTGCGGACGCTCTTAGTAGGAAAAGTAACAAGAAGGATCTAGATTTGAATGCTTTGAGCAAGTCGTTGTTGAAGTCAATTTCAGATTTTGAATTGGAAGTTGTTTCGCAAAGTTCAGATGTTGTGCTTTCAGCCATGATAGCAAGATCCACCCTTAGGGATTGAATTGTTGCCTTACAAGATTCGGATCCGGAATTGAAAGAGACAATAGAGAAGATTTCTTTAAATTCTGATTTGGACCCTGATTTTAGTATATCTATGGATGGTGCCTTATTGTTTAGAGGAAGACTTTGTGTGCCTGCAGTTGAAGAAGTTAAAAAGGAAATTTTGAAGGAAGCACACCAGTCGATCTTTATCGTACATCCAGGAGGTACAAAGATGTATAAGGATTTGAAAGAACATTTTTGGTGGATTGGATTGAAGGCTGATGTAGAAGATTTTGTAGCTAAGTGTGAGACTTGTCAACGTGTTAAAGCTGTTCGACAACCTCCGTCTGGATTATTGCAGCCCCTACCCTTACCTGGTTGGAAATGGGAGAACATTACTATGGACTTCGTGACTAGTTTGCCTCGAACAAGTAGAGGTAATGACACTGTGTGGGTAATTGTGGATAGATTGACCAAATCAGCCCATTTTATTCCTATGAAGATCACTCACACTATGGATAAGTTAGCTAGGCTTTATGTGGACAATGTTGTTCGTCTGCATGGAGTGCCTGTGAGTATTGTGTCTGATCGTGACCCTAGATTTACTTCAAGATTTTGGAATAGTTTGCAGAAAGCTTTGGGAACCCAGTTGAATTTGAGTACTGCTCACCACCCTCAGTCTGATGGACAGTCTGAGTAGACAATTCAGATTTTGGAAGCTATGCTTAGATCTTGTGTTGTTGATATGAGTGGTAATTGGGATGAACATTTAGCTTTGGTTGAGTTTGCCTACAACAATAGTTATTAGTCTACAATAGGCATGGCTCCTTTTAAAGCTTTATATGGAAACACTTGTAGGACACCTTTGTATTGGACTGAAACTGGAGAAAGGAAAGTGTTAGGCCCAGAAATGATTGAAGCTATAAGTGCTATGGTAGATATGATAAGAGAAAGGATTAAGACTTCTCAGTCAAGACAAAAATCTTATGCTGATAGAAGAAGGTCAGATTTGGAATTTCAAGTTGGCGAGAACGTTTTTCTAAAGGTATCGCCTATGAAGGGTGTAATGAGGTTTAATGTTAAAGAAAAGCTTAGTCCTCGTTATATTGGACCTTATGAGATTCTTGAAAGGATTGGATCAATTGCTTACCGTTTAGCTTTGCCTCCGTCACTCGCTGAGACTCATAATGTATTTTATGCTTCAATGCTTTGGAAGTATGTTGAGAACCCGGATCACATACTACAGCAAGAACCTGAAGGACTTTGTGCTGATTTATCTTATAAGGAAGAACCGGTTAAAATATTGGATAGAAAGGACAAGCAGTTAAGGAATCGAACTATCCCTTTGGTGAAGATTCAGTGGAAGAACCATACCCCTGAAGAAGCGTCTTGGGAGAAGGAAGAAGACATGAAGGAGAAGTTTCCTCATCTTTCTGGAAGTTCAGGTATACTTTCAATTTCGAGGACGAAATTTCTTTTAAGGAGGGGGGAATGTGAAACCTGGCCCTAACCTTAACCCGGATACTCTTTGATTGTAGGTCCGAAGACCCGAAGTAGAAGTGAAAGTCAACTATGGGCCATATTGGTAGGAGATATAGTGTTCGACTCTGAACCTATGGAGATTGAAGATGATGCCCCATACTTGAAGACAATGTTGGATATAGGGAAGAGACTACACCTTGATGAAGAGAAGATTAGTTGATGACCTTAGAGCTTGGTGGGATATGATTTAAAGCCATTTTTCCATGCTAGGTATGTTATAGAATATGTGTTTAAAGTTTCGTTTGATTCCGAGTAGTGGAAGACCCTCAAATCCCTGTCTTTGGCTGGGTCGAGTGCTTGGGTCGACTGGACCATGCTACCCAGCCAATCGACCCAGAGATGCTGAACTCGAACAGAATCTTTTGTTTTGAGTATATACCCCATGACTTCGTGATTTTAGTATCCCTAGCCTCCAAAACACTTAGAGAACGAAAGGAAACCATCTCCAAGCCTCCAAGAGTGGAGAAGAAGATCCAACATTGCAAACTTGCAAGTTCTCTCTCTTGTTCTTCAATTAAAGGTTAGTAATCAATCTTTTGTATTATTGATTCATTCTTTCTATGATCACTCTCATCTTTGAACTGAGATTATGATGAAGATGCTGCAACCTTGTAGTCATATCTTTACAATCTCTTTTCATTCTCTTGTGCTATGATCATCTCATTCATTCTTAACATGATTCTTATGATTTCTTCTTAAACTATGATAATATTCCTATTTTGATTCATTCTAGCATTATAGATGCTTCTCTATGATTATTCATACCTCTGATCTATTGTGTTCTCGTACTAGAATGAGATCTAATCATCTCTAGTTCATCTCTTTCATTCATAGCATGTTTCCAATGAAAACTATGATTTTTACCAAAATAGAAACTATGATTCTAAATTAGTAAGTAATGGTTTTAATGGTGGTTTGATGTCTAAATTATGCTTTTTAGTCTTAGACTACTGTGTTAGACATTCTCTCCAAGTTTCGTCGCATTCCGGTTTGTGTAGCATAGGTTTCGGATCAAGATTCCCTTTTTATTTCCGGATTTGCTCTTGGGCAGATTGCCTGGGTCGACTGGAGCACTTAACCCAGCCAATCAACCCGCAAGAACAGAATATGTTTTCTTCGTCCGATTCGATTCAATTCATGCTTATTCTTTTAGGATGCTATTCTAGGGCGGATTGCCTTGTGTGATGCTATTCTAGGGTTTATTTGCTAACTTTGGATTCATCCTCTTGTCCGTCCGGAATACATTCTAATCTATTTAAGGTAAGGAAAGTCGTTACCATATTAACATAGATTGCATAGATTTAGTTTCTAAATTGGGAACTACTTAGATTTGCTACTGATATGTTAGTTTCTATTATGATATGAATGCTGCAAGTACATTAGGATCTTATTTCCTTATTTACTTTATGTACTTGATTATGTATGAATTCTTACTCATGTATGTTTCTTATTTATTTAATCTGTCTTATTATACTCTTTCATATGATGAGATATTTGTCGTGGATGATATGACTGAATTATGATTGTGATTGTTTATGTATGATTTGGGATTGGGGAATGTCCTTTTGACATTTCTGTCCTTGGACCTCATTGGGAGTAGTATGGGATATTTTCGATGTTGCCCTTTGACACTTTCCCGGATTATTGGTTTTCATACCTAGGACTTGTCTAGCAGTGTTTGGCTAGGTTATACCCCTGTTATATCAGACCCGATTCGGAAGGGTATTGAGACCGAACGACCCGTGGTAGCAATGGGGATTCATGGGTGCTCAAGACCGGTGAGTTATATCCGTGAGGGGACATGAATCACATTGTGGGGACCATTTATGGGTAGAGTTGCATATGGATAGAATTGGGCTCATGGGCGTTCAAGACCGGTAACCAACCCATGAGAGGACATGAGAGCTTCCCGTTTACTATATGTGGATAACCTATAGGGTTGATGAGTCCGTATTTGAGAGAGTCGGATACGCTAACTCTAATGTGAAGGATACCGGAAAGGATCCCGAGAGGGGAGGAATGGACGTATTTGGATTTGAGTTGATGTAACTAAGTAGAAGACTTGCATTGGGCTAGGCTTTACCTTGACATGCGCCAATACTTAGACCAAACGGTGAAGTGAGAGAGAGGTGACTTAACCCCTAGCCATGGATTGTCCGAGATGGATAAAGGACCCACTACCAACTGCTATTGTGAGATGAGACCTACCCAAAGAAGTATGGTGCTATGACTTAAAGCATGTCTGCCTATAGAGACCAGCATACATAGAGTTAGACTCATACATGCATTGTTGTCTCATATCATATCACTTTATGCTTTGTTGTGATACTATGTTATTTCATGCTATTATGGAATAACTTGCCTTACTGAGTGTCTTTTGAAACTCACTCCTTTTTGTACAATATCTTTTGTTAGACTATTCTACAGGTTTTGATGGCTATGAAGCGCAATATGAGGAAGCGCAAGATGAAGAAGCGTACCATACGCAAAGTGTTGGCGATTACGAAGATTACTGTGAGGAACCCTCGAGTGGTCTCTCTTGTTACCAGGATTAGCCCTACTGTGGAGTGGGAGCGTCTGAGCGTAATCGATGAAGTCTATGTTTATGAGGACATCCTTTATAAAGTAGAAAAGACTCTAGTTTAGTTAGTTAGATTATATCTTTCTGTGTTGTCTTTAGAATCGGTTGTAATCCCATTTGATTTTCGAACTACATTCCGCTGTACTCGTGGAGTGAGAATCCGCCTCACTCTACTTTTGATTTATATATCTATTGGTATCTTTTCCGCACTCTGATGATTATCTCGTTATTTAACTATGATTCATTTAAATAATATTGTTAACATTGATTTAGTCTTGTTCTTGATATATTGTTGTGAATGTGGGAGGTTGATTTTACTAACCACTGGATCTTGTGGACTTTGGATCACACACTCGGGTATGCCAGATAGGGTACCGGCTGGGTGGATGTGACACCACCACCCAGATCCGGTCATACCCGAAAACCCATGGGGGTGATACACAACAGGACCAAGGTTCAGTGACAAACCCATACAATCATATGACATAGCATAATCAAAGGACACGAATAAATCAAAATTAATAATTAAAGTTATAAACTGAATTATCAAAGAGGTTAAAATTATCCCTCAACTAAAGTTAAAACATAATACGAATGTAATAAAAACTGGACATCAGAGTTTAGAAGAAGCAATTGTTTGTTTGCAGTGAAAAATTCTAGTTACTTTAGTGGAAGGCGACATTGCCTCTCTCTAAAGGTTTAAGAATGAAAATAAAACACAATGCTATGAGGGACACTATCGAATCCAAAGGTATCGCCGACTCTCCACTAATACCCAACTCTGTAAATGCAGTCCAAGCACGCGCATGAAGCTCCATGAGAGTCCACCTCCTCGCAAGTCGCTCCCTCAAAATACTCTGCCGACAACAGATCCTCCATTTGAATGGAGTCCTCATAACCTACAGTAAGATCAAACAAAACATACATATAAAAGGAATGAGTTCAACAGAACTCAATGAGATCGACTCAACTACATATCAAGCATTCATCCACAAGATTCCCACAAATCACATATAAGACTAATAGTGCTAATATGACTAATAAATGAATATGAAATTATGCTTCTAACTTTATCATGAGGTCTCTATGATAGACACGCATTAATCTATACATCAGTCTCGGGAGGTCTTAGTCACTCTCCCTCAACAAAAGATGTCTATTGGGTTCTCCACGGTTGTTCGGTCAAGTTGTATCAATCCATATCTCGGGATATATGTCACCACTCTATCACATCACCATTTGGCATGAGAACTAGTGCATGTCAATGACAACTCTAGGCCCAATGCATAGTCATACTGTCTCATACTAAATATGGTCTAGATATCATTCCTCAACGGGAGGCATTTGTTGGTCTGATATCCTTATCCACCTACAAATGGGATCCTCAATGGGAGATATCTGTTGGACTCTTCTCAACCCTATGGTCATCCACATATATATGGGCGGACTCTCTTGTGGCTTCCCCATGGAAATTGCACACGGCGCTAAAAGTTACACAAGCCCAAACTCTATATATATGAAACCCTACCACCTCATGATTGCAGTGGGCCTCTTTGATACTAACAGGACCTTGACACTAACATCACTGGTTAACAGGCTTCAATACCCCTATCGGAAGGGTAGTAGTACTCATGGGGTTACCTAGCCAAACACTTCTACACACCTCCCATTCACGTACTTAGGTTTAAGTGAATATATATTGAGGGTTAGTAGGGTAATGGGAGAACCCACAACCCTAGTTGGTATATAAGTGTAAGAGGACATAGTCCCAAAATCAAGCCCACACATTCACGCATTCTCATATAAAAATTCATAAAATTTTGAAATAAAAAAAATATTAAATAGCAATACCTTCTGTTCGCACAAAGTCACACAATTTATTAGAGATTACAAGATATCAAAATATTGAAGATTCAAATAAATCATCATTCACACAAGATATGGTTAAGCATGTTCCTCACCTTTCAAGCTTATATAAACCTCCAAGTCATAAAAAAAAATCCACCAAAAGAGAGTACAATTGACCTAAAATAACCCTAGAAACATAAGAAATTAAATGAGCAATAATTAGGAATCATAAAAGTCTAAAGTACTTCTTTACCCAAAAAGAGTTGAATATGAGACAAAGAAGATGGTTGGAATTAGTGTCTGACTATGATTGTGATATTCAGTATCACCCTGTAAAGTGAATGTGGTTGCTGATGCTCTTAGCAGGAAAAGTAAAAGAAGAGTTGGATTTGAATGCTTTGAGTAAGCCGTTGCTGTTTTCGATTTCAGAACTTGGTTTGGAAATTGTCTCAAAAAGTTTGGTTTTGTTCTTTCTACCATGTTAGCAAGATCCACCCTTAAAGATAGAATTTTTGCTCTGCAAGCTTCTGATCCAGAAGTGAATGATAAAATTGAGAAGATTTTTTCAAATCCTAAGTCGGACCCTGAATTTGGTATGTCTATGAATAGTGCTTTGTTGTTTAGAGGAAGACTTTGTGTGCTTGCTGCTGATGAAGTTAAGAGGGAAATCTTGAAGGAAGCACACCAATCAGTTTTTACAGTGCACCCAAGAAGTGCTAAGATGTACAAAGATCTAAGAGAACATTTCTAGTGGATTGGTTTGAAGACCAATGTGAAAGACTTTGTGGCAAAGTGTGAAACTTGTCAGTGTGTTAAGGTTGGTCATCAACTGCTATCTGGACTTCTACAGCCCCTTCTTGTTCCTTGTTGGAAGTGGGAGGACATTACTATGGACTTTGTAACTAGCATGCCTCGGACAAGTAAAGGTAATGATACAGTATGGGTGATCATTGATAGGTTGACCAAATCAGCCCATTTTATTCCTATGAAGATCACTCATACTATGGGGATAAGCTAGCTAGGCTTTATGTGGACAATGTGGTTCGTCTACATGGAGTGCCTGTGAGTATTGTTTCTAACAGAGATCCTAGGTTCACCTCAAGGTTTTTGAATAGTTTGCAGAAAGCCTTGGGAACCCAGTTAAACTTGAGTATTGCTCATCATCCACAATCTGATGGTTTGAGCAGACAATTTAGATTTTAGAAGATATGCTTAGATCTTGTATTGTGGATATGGGTGGCAACTGGGATGAACACTTAGCTTTGGTCGAGTTTGCCTATAACAACAACTATTAAGTAACAATAGGCATGGCTCTAGTCAAGGCTTTGTATGGTAACACTTGTAGAACACCCTTGTATTGGACTGAGACTAGTGAAAGACAAGTGTTAGGTCCGAAAATAATTGAAGGTACAAGTGCAATGGTGGATATGATAAGAGAAAGGATCAAATATGCCTAGTTAAGACAGAAATCTTATGTTGATAAGAGAATGACCGACTTGCAATTTCATGTTGGGAAGAAAGTTTTCCTGAAAGTGTCACCTATGGAAGATGTAATGAGATTCAATGTTAAAGGAAAGCTTATCCCTCGATTCATCAAACCTTATGAAATTCTTGAGAAGGTTGGATCTGCTACGTACTGTTTGGCCTTACCTCCATCTCATGCTGGAATTCATAATGTGTTTCATGTATCGATACTTTGTCAATATATAGAGAATCCGGAACACATACTATAGAAAGAACCTGAAGCACTTAGTACTAATCTTTCTTACAATGAAGAGCCAGCCGAAATCCTAAACAAAAAGGACAAACAGTTGCAGTCTCGTACCATCCCCTTGGTAAAGATTTGGTGGAAGAATCACACCCCTGAAAAAGCTTCTTAGGAGAAAGAAGAAGATATGAAGGAGAAGTTTCTTCATCTTTTTGGAAGCCCACGTATGCTTTCAATTTGGAGGACGAAATTTCTTTTAAGGGGGGGGGGGGAGAATGTGAAATCCATCCCTAACCCTGACCCATAAACCCCTTTGTTTTTAGATCTGAAGACCTGAAGTGAAGGTAGAAGGCAATTATGGGTCATCTCAATGGAAGACATGGTGTTTGACCCATAACCCATGGAGATTGATGATGGAGTTTCATACTTGGAAACCTTGTTTGAGTTGGAGAAGAAACTACACCTTAAAGATGAAGAGCTTGGTTGATAGACTTGAGGCCTAGTTGGACATGGTTTGAAGACATCTCTCAATTCTAGGGGAGTTACTTGTTGAGTTGGGAGAAGCCCCAATGAAAATCTTGGGATTTGGTGCTTCAATTCCCTGATCTAGGCTTGCTGTTAGCCTAGGTCGACTGCTTGGGTCGACTAGACCAATTGACCTAGCCAATCGACCCATAGTCACAGTGTCTTAATTGTGAATTTTTGATTTTAGGGTTTGTTGCTCTATTTAATGGGACTACAATGTTTTCAACCACACTTGATTCTAAAGCCTCTGGAGAATGTGAGAAACCTCTCCCAAGCCCTCTCTTTGGTATTGTGGAAGATCCTTTGCGAATTCTCAAGTCTTTCAGCGATCATTATTTATTAAGGTATTGTAATCACTCATTCTATTCATTGATCCACTCTCTTTTGATTTCTTCTCATCTTTGTGATTATGAAGATGGTTTTGTATTCTTGCAAACACCTCTTCTTCAATCTCTGTAGTTGTAAGTGAATCTCCATTCACTCCAATGCTTCTATGATCTCCACAGTTGATTTTAAGAAGAGATCTTGCGAAATCTTCATGGATGTGTGATCATTCTATTGTTTTTTATTTCTAAAGCATGTTAGATTCATTCTTAGGTTATTTTCCAACTATGATCTACTGTTGTTATTCTTCTAGAATGAATAACATTCTCTCTAACCTCTCCATAGAATTCACAGATTGTTTTCTCTGAAAACTTAGTTCTTGATTAATTTAGAATTCAATCCTCTTGATCAATGCTGATCTCTAATCTATGCTAGTTGATCTTAGATTACTATTCTAGAGGTTCCTTTGAATTTTTAGAGTGTTTTGAATACCGGAGATGAGTTTTGGATCAAAATTTAGATTTATACTTCATACTGTTCATTGGGTCGACTGGACCAGTAGACCTAGCCAACCTGCCCAAGCTGACAGTAGTTGTTTTCTTGGTCTGTCTTGATCCGTTTGACTTCTAATCTTCATGATTTTATTCCTAATGATTGAACTATGCTTGTTTAGGGTTTATTGTCTAACCTTGGACCTATCCTCTTTGTTCCTCCAAATTCTTCGAAGATTAATTAAGGTAAGGATGGTTGATTCTCTAATAACCTAAAATGCATGATCTATTGTTTATGATTCGAATTTGCATGATCTTACGACTGTTCTTATAATTCTTTATAATTTTATTACTGCTATAAGTACTGTAATTACAGTAGGTCTTGTTCATGTAATTCTTTTATTAAATTGATCATGTATGAATGATTTTCTTTCTATTTATTGGATTATCAATTGTGCTTGTGAATGACTGATTTTGGAATGTGATTGCTTAAGTATAATTTGGGAATGGGGAATGTCCTTTTGACATTTTTGTCTTTGGACATTAGTGGAAGTGGTATGGGACATTTCTTATGGTGCCTCTTGACTCTTCTCGGATTATTGGTTGACATACCTACAGCTTGTCTAGTAGTGTTCGACTAGGATGTCCCGGATTCAGAAGGGTATTGAGACCGAGTAACCCGTGGCAGCAATGGGGGTTTGTGGGCACTCAAGACAAGTAACCAACCAATGAGAGGACATGAATCACATTGTGGGGGCCATTCATTGGTAGGGTTACAGTAGTAGACTTGGGCTCATGGGCGCTCAAGACCGGTAACCAACCCATGAGAGGACATGAGAGCTTCCCGTTTACTATTTGTGGATGACTAATAGGGTTGATGAGTCCATAGTTCGAGTTGGTTGTAGCCATAGAATATGCTGACTCTAGTGAGAAGGATACCGGAAAAGATCGCGAGAGGCGAGGAATGGAAGTATCTAATTGATATAACTAAGCAAAAGACTTGCATTGGGCTAGGCTTAACCTTGACATGTGCTACTACTCAGACCAATGGTGATGTGAGAGAGCGGTGACCTAAACCTCAGCCATGGAATGTCCAAGAGGGATGCAAGACCCAATTACCACTGGAGAACCCAAGATATCGAGATGGTTGAGGGAGAGTGATTTGAGACCTACCCAAAGGAGTATGGTGCTATGACTTAAAGCATGTCTGCCAACAGAGTTAGAATCATCATGCATTATTTGTTTCATATCATCTTGCATCCTTTATGATTTTCTATCATGCTTTACTGTGTTATTATGGAATGAACTGCCTTGCTAAGTTCTTTTGAACTCACTAATTTTTGCAACATTTTTTTTAGACTTATCTGCAACAGATGACTATGAGGGCCAGTACTATGAAGTCCCAACGGATGACTCATATGGTACCCAAGGTACTGGCTATGGTGACTACGACTGTGAAGAACCGCATCTAAGCTGGAACTTATTAGGATTAGTCCGACCTTAGTACTTGTGTGTCAGCGATGGGACATCATCTCTTTTTCTTATAGACATACTATTTATAGATTTGAGGAAACATCTGTTTAGATTAGTTTACTTTTTTCTTTCCATTTTGGGAATCGGTTGTAAGTTATCATTTTAGTTTTGATCTACATTCCGCTGTTACTGTAGAGTGATTTTTCCACTACACTCTACATTAAATTATTTTATTGGTATCATTCTTTTTCTACACTTTGATTATGTTACTTTGAATCTTATTTGATCTTTCACTTAATGTAGTTTAACATTGATTTAGTCTTGTTCTTGATCATATTATTGTAAATGTGGGAAGTTGATTTCCTCGATATTGATCTTTGGGGCTGTGGATCACACATTTGGGTATGCCAAATAGGGTACCAGCTGGGTGGATGTGACAACCATGGCTGGGGTTTAGGTAACCACTCTCTCACCACACCATTGGTATGAGTATTGACGCTTGTCAAGGTTATATCTAGCCCAGTGCAAGTCATTTACTGAGTCACATCAACTTAGGGTCAAATACTTCCCCTCATGCCTCTCACAATTGATTCGTTATCTTTTCCCCCTAGAGTCATCGTATCTTATGGCACCAACTAGCTTGGACTACAGACTCTTAACCCTATTGGTCATCCACATATAATAAATGGGAAGTTTTATGTCTTCTCACGGGTCGTATACCGGTCTTGAGCTCTCATAAGCCCAAGCTTATTATGAACCGAATCTACAAATGAATGCCCCTACAATGTGATTGTGTCCTCTCATGGGTTGGCTACTGGTCTTGAGGGCCCACAATCCCCATTCCTGCCATGGGTCACTCGGCCTCAATACCCATGCTGATAGGGTGTGATATGATGTGGTTTCTAACCAAACACTTCTAGACATCCTAGGTATGACATCCAGTGATCATGAAAAGCGCCAAGGGGAATCATAGGATTGTGTCTGATACCACTTCCATTGATATCCCAAGACAGAAACATCCATATGTCATTCCCCAATTCCCAATCACAATCTAAGCATTCACATTACAATATGATTCCAATTATATCATCATATCATAATTCATTATCAATCCAAACATTCATATATCTAACAAAGATGCATTACATCATGACTAACTATATTTTGAAATTACAGAGGTATAGTAATCACGTCTAAATCATATAACAGCTATATAGAACATGTATTCAAGTTCTATTACAAATAAGAATGTAAATAAGGTAAAAAATTGATAGAGAAAAAACTTCAAAGTGGAATTAAGAAATAGAATGGTGACAGGTTTGATATTTCTGGAGGAGGGTGTTATGTGATCTAAGTCTTCAGAAGAGTGTCAGCATGCAATTTGGGGGAAAAGATGATGTTCTTGCCTATTTTCCGAGAAAAGTATTATGTTATTAAAAAAAGAAAATGAGAAAACTGTTGTTTGTGGTCCGTGAACTGCTGTATATTTAGGCAAAAGAAAGCCCCAACATCAGCTTCCTCCCCAAATTATATGCGAAAACCTATCCCAAGGCTGACATCATGGTAATACCTCTAAAATATCGAGTCACCACCCCGTGATTTTGAATTTCCACTTAAAGCCCAAGTAAGAATTTGTGAATCTTGTTCGTGTATATACAGAGTCATTTGAAGAAAGAAATGGATTTGGTATACATGCATGATATGTACACTGAAACTATTAACTGAAAAAATGATATCTACAGGTTGTAAAGAATCTTTTTGGCTTATCACTGAAACAATTATTTGTAAAAAATGATACCTGTTAGTTGTAAAGAATCACTGAAACAATTATTTGTAAAAAATGATACCTGTTAGTTGTAAAGAATCGTTTTGGTTTATTTCCATTTGCCGTGTTTCTATCAACTACATGGGCTTAAAATTCTCTTCTTGTGTGATGATGCCATGAGTTATGTATTTGTTGATGATACAATTCGGTGCACATCATAAATCAACAGGAATAAACCTTCAAAGCTGTTCGTGATGGATTTACCAAAGTGGAAAGAGCCACAAGGAGAGATTACAGGGATTTTTAGGGTTGGCCAACATGAAACAGTGTTGGGTTGGAAGCTGTCGATCATGTTTAATTTTAGCTATGAGAAATCAAAACGATTCTTTACATTACCTTAAGTAAGAAAAGATTCTTTAGATAAATCATCAGTGTCTAAATATAACTAGGAAAACTTTTATTCTGCTAAGAGGGCTTTGAGATTTCAGGTATAAAAGGGTTTGCTTGTTATCATCTTGATCAATCAAAGTTGCGTTGTATACAAGCCCAACAAGTTTATCTGCCTTTCCCTTCTGTCGCTTTATCATGGTGAGAAGCATCTCAAAGTTTCTGAGTCTAGCCAGCTTTATAGGATAAACTCCTTATCATTGAGCTTCGTTTTGCTTATTTCAGGGTCATCAACTCTTCACTTTGCTGCCTCTCTGCATGATTTATTACTTGATAATGACCACTTCAGCTCAAAAGATCTTTAATGTTATTGACTATGGAGCTGTTGGTGATGGCAATGCAGATGATACCAACGTACATATTTTTCTGTTTTCTTACTGTGTTAAAATCCTTTGAATTCCTAGTGTTAATTTGATATCTCTCAGGTTGATGCCTTCATGTTTCCTTTTTCAGGCGTTTTCCAAGGCCTGGAATGACACATGTAATCTTGGAACTGGTTCTCCTTCCCTGGTTATTCCTGGAGGCAAAATATTTTTGTTGAGCCCTTGGGTTTTCAAGGGTCCTTGCAAAACTACTTACGTCAATGTAACGGTGAGTTGACTGTGAAGCTTATATTTAGCAATCTGATCCTCTCCGTCTTGTATTATCCTTCATCACGTTTATTCAACCGTCTGATGGGTGACATGTGGACTAGCTTAATTACTACGTGGTCATCCGTCATCTCGTTTATTCAAACTGTTGGACGGGTGACACGTGGACTGTCTTCATTACTACTATCAGACATTCAGATGGAAAGACTGCATTGGAATCAATCAATTTTCAAAAGTGTGACCTTCTCTGTCTGACGGTAAACCAGTACACACATCACCCATCTGATGATTCTGACGGAAGGACAGACACGACACAAAATGCCGGACAAAGAGGATCTAGATCCTATATTTAGAACAAAAAGTTACTTGTAAATTAAAAATCACGGTTCAATATTTAAGAATTTTTGTCGCTGTGGTCATGATAATTATTCTTGTCACAATGCAGATTCAAGGGACGATTATAGCACCAAACATGCCCGTTGCATGGAAGGATCATAACCCAGGCGAGTGGCTTGCGTTTGAAGGCATCAATGGACTCACTGTTAATGGTCCTGGTCTGATTGATGGACGAGGCTCGCACTGGTGGGACCAGTCATGTAAACGTCGTCCACAACCAGTATGTATATATGTGCAATTGATTCTTTCATTTTAGGTTGTTTTCGGATTAAAATCTTAGAATGTGTTTGTTTAACAAGAAACTAATTGAAAGAAAAGAAAAGAAAAGGAAATCCACAAAATAGTCATTTTAAAAAAGAGAGATGGAACACAAATTCATTGTGCTCAGCTAGTTCCAACCTACACCAAGAAACTGCCTAATAAATGACCGTTTTACCTCATGAAAATAGATAAATAAAATTTTAAACAGAAAAGGAAACCAATTTTTTCTTTTTCTTTTTTCATATCTTGCCAAACAAACGTGGCCTGAATATTTCATGCTGATGGTTTTCATTTCTTTTTTCAGGGATGTACAGTTGTTGCTCCAACAGTAAGTACAAGAGAGAGAAGAGAGAGATGGGGAGAGATGTATTTTAATATTGAAAACAATTTTCTTGTTCTCTTGTGTTCGCAGGCGCTTAGGTTCACCTACTGCAATAAACTCAATCTATATGACATGAACCTAGCAAACAGTCCCCAAACACATATTCTCGTTTCTAATTCTTTATATGTTCGTATCATTCGTATATCAATAAAGTCACCAGGTGACAGCCCTAACACTGACGGAATTCACCTTAGTGGTTCCCAACATGTCTACATCTATGACTCAAACATTCAAAGTGGTATGTAATATATGTATACCATTTTGGTCATTAAAAATTATCTTTTTACCATTTTATCTTAGTTTAATTCAATTCTTTTATTAATAGGTGATGATTGTGTCTCCATCGGGGACCACAATTCGCATGTATTGATCGACGTTGCTCATTGTGGTCCAGGACACGGTATTAGGTGAGTTATTTTTCATTAATTATCTAGTTGAAGTAAGGCTTGTTTGGGAGCACGTTTAATTTTCTTTGAATTATGGTATATTAGCATCGGAAGCCTAGGCAAGGGAGCGAAAGGGGTACGGAAGTCCATGGTAGATGACATTGTAGCAAGAAGAGTTCGCTTTGTGAATACTAGCAATGGCGCAAGGATCAAGACATGGCAGGTATAATATATGTATTTACTTAAAAGCTAAAATTCAAAGGGTGTCTTATATTTTTTGTTAATAAAGATACAAGGTTTGGGAGCATAGGGAAATTTTTAGTCCCAACCCTACGTTATTTCTAATATTAATATCACATTCTGTGTTATATATTATACAATTTATCAGTTGGATCCTCTGTTATGAACACCGTTACTCTCAGATTGTTTTTTTTTTTTAATCCATTTATATTATTATCTTCATATCCTAAGTCTACCAAACTTTGTGGGGATTTATGATAGGGAGAGGAAGAAGTCATAGACGGTAGAGGGAGACAAAGAAACAAGTAGTTTGTGTAGGGTGTTTTGTTTAAGTTTATTATTGTCCTTTGAAATACTTAAATTTCTTATGTCAATATTTTACTGTGAATTCCTAATGGTAGGGGTCTAATTGATAAATCGATAACTTATAAAAGGATGACATTACTTTAGGAAGTCACTACAACAGCAGTGGCACTCAATTTTTTTCTGTCTATTTTACACCCTGATCAGTTTTAAATCTGTTACTTCCTAGGGTTGTAGATGCATCACTTCAACAAAGTATTAATCTAATCATCCACAGGTGATCTTGAGTTCAAAAATCAGAGTTGTTGTCGATCACTGGATCAATATATTTGCGAGTGTGATGCAACCACAGCTTTATGAAGCACATAAGAAGTGCAATCCAATGTGAATCTGCTGTGTATAATAGCTTCAACTCACTTTGTTTTTTTCTCTTTACTTTGTTTCAATAGGGTGGGAATGGTGTGGCTCAAAATATCGTATTCGAACAGATAAGTTTCACATCTGTGGAGAATCCCATAATTATTGATCAAAATTATTGCGGTAAACGTGGTCAATGTAAGCCACAGGTGAGGATCCATGTTCTCTTTCTCTTCATGTTTGCCCAGGGTACTTGTAGATACTATATCAGTTACTGACTGAGTTTATAATGTGTGTTGATGGAAGCTCACCGCTGTTCATGTAAGGAATGTAACTTACCGGAGTCTTAACGGAACATCAAGCACCAAAGAGGCCATGAAATTCGATTGCAGTCAAGCCGTCCCTTGCGACCAAATAATGTTGGATTCTATATTAATAACCCCGGCAACCAAGGGTGAGCAAGTGTTGTCTATTTGTAATAATGCTCATGGATCGACTAAAGGATTAGTTCAGCCTCCAAGCTGTCTGAAATGATCTTCTCTATGTACACATCTTGGGACTTGCTCGGGAAATTTATATCAATGTATTTATATACATGTTGCACATCTCCAAGCTGTCTGAAATGATCTTCTCTGTGTACACTCAATGTATTGAAGGTTTTAAACGCAGATCAGTCTCTTTAATGGTTTACTCAATTCAGTGTTATCCTAATTAAACATGATTTGCTTGGAATTTCGTATCCATTCATTTAAAGTCGAGAGCCATTCAGCTAGAGTCATCTTCTTCATTCCCTCATCTCCTTCTTGACTCTACTAATAATCAACATATGCATAGAAAAAGTATCTATCAGTAGATGTAAATTCCCTAATACATGGCAGAGAAGTTGGAGATTTTCGGGAAATGGATAAAAATCTGGCATTTCCAGCCTTCTATAGCTTCCAACCAAACTAAATTAGTAATGGGATACAATTAGTCCCAGGTTGGCAATGAGAGGGGGTTAAATCAGTGTAGATGTTAATCGTAGTGGGTGGGTCCCACTACAATTTGCACCATAGGTGGCGGCAAGATGGTTACATAGTCCAAGATGACTATCCCTCTATTTAGTTGAGTCCAAGTAGGACTCTAATATTCATTTCCCTCACTTGGATGAGTGTAAGTAAAACCTAATTAAAAAATTAGTGTTGAGAAAAAATATTATAAATAGAGGTATTGGTAATACTCCATATATATCAATATTGTTTAATTGAAGGGGAAAAGATTCCTTACTGGATTCGCTTTCCCTTTTATGAAGTATTCGCAGCGGAAGTAAGTCTGGATCCACGTTCTCGTTCCACCACCAAATCTTTACCAAGATGATTCCACAATCACAAGGAAAGGGAAATATTTCCACAACCCAAATGCTTGTGGAATAAAAGATGGAAGAAGATCTAAAGCAAGGAAGGAAACCTCCAAGCCAGTAATTCTAGGAGAGAGAGAGAAAGATGGAGCCGCCTCTTTTCTGAAAGAAATCTCGTACGAATGAAATCACACTCTTACTCACTAATGCGGTGGTTACAAATATATAACCTATATTCTGTAACCGCCTTAATTGTGAGTTTCCAGATTTGCCCTTGGGCAACTAACTTATTAATTATATTAATAAATTCCAACAACTCCCACTTGCACAAGGGCAAGTGTTAATCTTTCAATGTGTCCCAGACACATGTATATCCCAGATATACACATTCAATCTCTCTGCTATGTATCCCAGATACATAGACCTCTTGTGTCCCAGACACACATGTATATCCTAGATATACATATATATTGATCTCTTTGCTATGAATCCCATATACATAGACCATCTGTGTCCCAGACACTAACATCCACAAGTCATACTAGCAAAATGGGTTGTGCGACCGGTGATATACCTGCACACATGAGCCCCAAACTAGAAACCTTCCCAGAAGGCCAGAATGGCACATCACTCAAAGAAACAAATCAAATAAGCATTAGTATAACACAATGTCCTAGGTTTATTCAAACTCACCAGACTGAAGGTATCTCGATCCCTCTATTGTCCTTAAAATGTTCACTACTGTAACACATACAGTTGGTGCCAGCAAACACTTTTAGGGTGCAGTTTAATCAAACCTTTCCTTTCGCCCCAGACCATCACTACACTTAGGATTGACTCCTTTCCCAGTAGTGCCCCTTTAGGTCGAATCTATCATGACCATAGGTAACACCCCAAAGTAGCCACATCAATCCTTTGTTTCATGATGTCGTCGAAAGTCACTAAGAACACTAACGGACCATAAAGTCCAGGACTCACACAATGAGTGGAGCAGGGATCCATCCTCTCATTTCCATAGTATGATATACGTGCTATGGTGGAGCATTCTATATACAATAGAACGTATGCCCATCTCAACACCATACAGGTCTTAGTCTAGTCGCAACCTCTTGCGCCTAACCCGAGTTTCTTTATTGTCGCCACCCTAGCGCCACATAAAGTACTCGCACTGGCTCCTATAGGCAACATGAATAGTGGGAACATTCATGTCGATTCTCTTCACAATAGAGAAACTCATCCTGATTCCAAATCAAGGCGACATCATGATTGTGAATTGACCCACACAAAGTCATTCACAATCCGTCTCATCTCTGCTCGCCTCCAAGGCGCCAGAGGCGAATGCTCGTGTCAGTGAGCCATTCTCTTGCCTATTGACATATCTTGTTTTATGCTAGAAAAACACAATCACATAGAAAGTGAATAAAATAAATACTGGAATGAACTCATATTACTCAATAATAAGAAAGTCTCAATACAAAAGTAAGTCACAATCTATGCAAGCCCAAGGATTTTACATGAGAAATAAAAACATCCTTAGCTATAGGTTTGGTAAGAGGGTCAGCTACCATTTGACTAGTAGATATGTGCTTAAGTACAACTTTCTTCCTTGATGTAATGTCTCTAACAAAGTGATATCTCAATTGTATATGCTTGGTCTTCCCATGATACTTGGGGTCCTTGACATAGCTAAGAGTTGCCGCACTATCATTGTAACAACCCCCATATTTCTAACCCGAGATCCGTATTACAGGTCCGAGAACCCGAAGGTCAAGTCAGGTGAACTCGTGGAGTGTCCGGATTGAAGCCCATGATCCATACCCTGGACCCATGGATCTGGATCCTTTATCTGAAGAGCCTGCCTTGGTTGGATTTTGGAATTCTGAAAGTCAGGTGTTGTTCGGAGATGTCCGGAATGAAGGTAAGATCTCTCCCATCTCTTCTTTAGGGCTAGGTTGGCCTTGGGTATCAACCCCCTAGCAAAAGCACCCTTGTATGGAAAATTACATGGGGGCGGTTGCTAGTGGCGGTCGATCAAACCAAGCGACCGCCTGGAGTGACCACCCGGTCTGTTTTCGGGGATTTTGCCCTATTTTGCCCCCTAACTTCTATAAAAGGCAACCCTCATCTAATTAACGAATACTTTATTTGTGGTTGCTTATTTGGGAGGTTAGACGGCTGCGGGGAAGATCCGAAAGAGACTCTGGAGGCCTGGCAGTGACTTGGAAGATCAGTCCTTTCCTTCTCTGACTCTCTGGCGTGAGGTATTGAATTAATCCTTTGTTCTTTACTCTCTTTGTCCGTTAGATTAGTATTAACCCTTTTCCTTGTCTTTGTGATTACCCCCTTGGATATTTTAACTCTCTTTTTAATCTACTTGAGATGAATTAACCCTAAACGAAACCCTGTTTCCGTGAGAAGGTTAATCCAGTCAAGGGGAGAATTATGGGTAATCTATTGATGGTAATGGTTAGATTTCCCTCACCCTTTTGGCTTAGGGAGTGTTAGATTCGAGACTTAGGTCAAGAATACTCGAAATCCAGATTGAATTTGAGTAATCAGAGGCCTGAGTTTCGGATTGAAACTCACTGTTTTTGGGGCGGTCACTAGTGGCGGTCGCTCAACCTAAGCGACCGGCCCAAGCACCGGCTGGTAAACAGAGACCAAATGGTTTTTGGTTCTGATTCAAATTGATTCATTAACTTATAGGTTACTGTAACCCTGTATATAGGTAACTACTGTTTGAAAGAAAAGTCATATAATTGTTATCGGGTTTCATTTTCCGGACAATCTTATTATATGCAGGTAAGGACAATTCATCCTATCTCTTAAATAGACTTATAATATGTTAACCTAGTGAATATTTGAAATCATATTTCTTTATATATGTTGCTGTTTATATGTCTTATATAGAAATCATATTACTTTACTGCTATTTGTCTTAATTATATGCAAATTGTGTTGATGATGGTTGTTATGTATTGATGGTAGTTGGTATATGGTTCTGATGGATGAGGTATCTATTTTGGGATATCTTAGCTAGGGATATCAGGAGGCTGTGGAATGGGACACATGCCTGCTGATGTCTCCAGACCTGTCTTTACTATTTGATGGCCTGATTTAGGTAGAGTCTAGATTGCATGGTTAGGTACCCCACATGCTACTACCCTTTCTGTAGGGGGATTGAAACCGAGTGACCCGTGATGACAGTGATGTGACTTGGTGGTCCACTGTTAGTCATATAAATGGTAGGGTTGCATATGTTAGGGTTGGGCTCATGGATGTCCAAGGATCGGACCGGGTGTCGTGAGGAATCATGAGAGCATCCGCCCCAATAATATGTGGATGACCATAGGGTTAAGGAGTGGAGTCCAACAGCGGTAGCTAGTCCGTGAGGATTCTTTCTCCTAGGTTGCGAAGGATACTGAACCGAGTTGGTTGGTGCCATAGGGGATGTATCTGGACTTCATGTAGACATGTAACCAGTATGACCTTGCATTGGATTAGAAACACCGACATGCGCCAGTACTCATTACCAATGGTCGTGGTAAGAGAGTGTTGACTTAACCCCCATACATGGAATTGAGAGCCAGGTGTGGACTTTTCCCTTTTTCCCAAGATCCCTACAGAAGTAGCCAGTCCTTGCCGGATCAGAGTGATGAGACTTACCCAGAGGAGGGCTGGTGTATATCTTAAAGCATGTCAACTATTAGAGACCTGCATAGTTAGAAATCATAGTATCATTCATATGTTGCATTCATTCATATTATTTATGTATCTTGGCATTGTTGGATGATTGATGGGATTGTGATTGTTTCTTACTGAGGCACAGAAGAAGGAACTTTACAGGAAGATGGACTGGTTTCCTATGAAGGAAGCATCCCGTATGAAGAAGATGTGGCACCGTCAGTGGGAGATGAAAATAGCATGTGCGGGAGCTCCTATAGCTGCATGGAGTGCGCTTATCGCACCTATTGATGATCAAAGGCGGAGGGTGGTCAGAAAGTTTGCTCGGCGAATAGAGTTGAATTGGAGGACACCTTACCTTGAGATTCATGAAAATCATTTTTTAGATTTAGAAAAGGAAACTGGGAAGAAATTGATATAACCTTTTTGTTTACTTCCGCTGAAACCCTTATTCATTTTATTCATTATTTCTTTCCTTTATTATTGTTATTGGAGTATTTGGACTCCTGTAATTCATTTAATTCAGTTATTGAATAGTCTTTGCTCTTGATTATCTTTATTTGTCTTAAATATTGTTGATAGACTAAAACCTTGGATCTTGTGACGGATCGCACCCACGGGTTGTCGGGCGGGTAACCAAGACCGACGGGTGGGGTGTGACAATCACAGTAGATAAGGGCAGCCTCTTTGGATGTCATCACAATCCCAGTATGTTGAAGGAATCTCCTCAACCAAACAGTCTCTTGAACTGTAGCTGAGCATGCCACATACTCTACTTCCATGGTCGAGAGGGATATACAAGTCTGCTTCTTGCTACACCACGAAATGGCCCCGCCATTCAGCAAGAAAATATATCTAGGGGTTGATTTGCACTCATCAATGTCTCCAGCCCAGTCGGCATCACTATAGCCAACTAAGCACAAATCCAATCCTTGGTAACACAACATGTAGTTACTCATTCCTCTGAGATATCTCAATATCCTCTTGACTGCTTTCCAGTGCTCTATGCCTGGGTTTGATTGGTATCGACTAACCAAACCCACTGCATAACAAATATCTGGCTTAGTACACATCATAACGTACATTAGGCTAACCACTGCACTGGAATATGGAACCCTTTCCATCTTGGTTTTCTCCTTTGGAGTCTTAGGACTCATATCAAGGCTCAAATGCAAACCCTTCTCCACTGGAGTATCAATTGGTTTGCAGTTGTGCATTTGGTATCTTGTCAAGACATTGTCAATATAGGTCTCCTGAGATAAACCCAGTAATCTCTTTTGCCTGTTTCTGACAATCTTGACACCAAGCACATAGCTTGGTGGAAGCGCACATTCCACTGTCTAGATGCTTGCTTTAAGCTGTAAATGGACTTCTTAAGCTTGCACACTTTGCGCTCAAGTCCATTTGCTTCAAAGCCTTGAGGTTGATCCATATAGATCACTTCCTCAAGTTCTCCATTGAGAAAAGCAGTTTTTACATCCATCTGATAAAGCTCCAAGTCCAACTGAGCAACAATGGCTAGTATGAGGTGGATCGAGGCAAACCTAACCATAGGGAAAAAGTTTCCTCATAATCAACGCCCTCTTGTTGGGTGTAGCCCTTAGCCACTAAAAGATCCTTGTATCTCTCAATAGATCCATCCGCCTTTCTCTTGATCTTGAGAACCCACTTGTTCCCAATTGCCTTTCGGCCCGGCGGCAAGTCAACCAAGTCCTAAACATGATTAACTTTCATCGACTCCAACTCTTCCTCTATTGCTTTCAACCATTCCCTTGAGCTTGACCCGGCAAGAGCTTCCTGCACGCTCTTCGGTTCATGCTCATCGACTGAAGTCATCTCATAGTCGATCTCTTCAGGAGTTACTGTGAAACCCAGCCCTAATCTGACCCTGACCTTGACCCGATAACCCGGTTGTTTTTAGGTCCGAAGACCTAGAGTAAAGGAAGAAGCCAACTATGGGCCATCTCAGTAGAAGACATGGTGTTTGACTATGAACCCATGGATGTTGTTGATGGAGTTCCATACTTGGATGTCGGTGTAGATTTGGAAAGGAAGCTGCAGCTGTCTGAAGATGAGATTAGTTGAAGGACTTGGAGTATTATCTGACTTGGTTTGGAGGTATTTCCTTACACTTGATGTGTAAAATCCAGCTTTTACCTAACCTTGACCCGACCCGGTCATTGTTATGTTTGTAGGTCCAAAGACCCGAAGTGGTGGTAGGAGGGACTTATGGGCCCTACTGGTTGATGACGTAATGTCGGGATTCCAGTTTATGGACATTGATGATGCTGCTCCTTCCTTGAGCACATTACCAGTGCTAAGTTAGAATCTGCGCACTGATGAAGAGCGAGACAGTTGAAATAGCAAACGGACTCCTGTGCATAATCCGAAGGTACTCCCTGAAACTAGACCTCTTGGGTGAACTGTAGGAGAAAACCCCATGCAATTTGACCTTGTATAGCTCTCCAAGTCCGCATCTAAAGTTGCTGAACTATTCTGTAAAATTTCTGCAGAGATTGTTTTGGTCGATACTATTGGTCGATACCATCGACCAAAGGTATCGACCAACAAGTCTGCTGAGCCCAGATTTAAAGATTCTTGGAATATTCTTTTCTATTTATTTATTCCTCGAGACTGGAGCCTTATTCTCACGTTTTTAACATCTGAGAAATTGAGAGAGCCTCCCAAGAACTCCTCCTTGGTAGTGGTGAAGCATCTTCTTCATCAATCATTGCCAACCACTCATTCCTACTTTCTTGTTCCACTTTAAAGGTATGACTCTCTCTCCTAATCACTTTCTCACTCATCTTTTCTCTATTTTACTGTTGGGACCATGGCCAAGGTGCTGCAACCTTGCATACACCTTGCCATGAACCTTCTAAACCCCATACAATGATGTTTTCACCGATATGACTATGATTGATTCACCTCATGATCATTGACTACACATTTCCATGATTTATTGCTTACCAACTTGCTTTATTTACCAAAACTGAGATGAAGCTCATGATTAACCTAATCTATACCTTGCATATGTGCTCCATGTTACTTCTAAACGATTCCCTACCTAATCCCCCATGTTTTCCCCTAATTTGCATTGAGATATAGCCAATGCCATGATCTACAACTCTTAACCTTAATATGTCAATTTGGGGATTTCCAAATGGACCATTGGATTATGAAAGTTTCTTGATAATTAGTGTCCCCATGTTGTGCTTAGACTATCCTCCAAGTTTCATGTCAATCCGAGACCCGGAAGACCAAATCCGGGCAAGAATCCGAAAAGCCAGCTTGCTGTCCTCGGAATTGATTTGGTCGATACTATTGGTCGATACTATCGACCAAATGTATCGACCAATAGAGTTGCTTTTCGCAACTTTTGCCCGCTTCCGATTCGTTTGATCTCCGATTGTTCGATTTCTTCTCTAACCTTTCATATATGCTTGTTTAGGACTTTAAGACTATTTGGGCCATTGCTTGTGATCTTGGACCATTCTCTTCTCCGATTCAAGGTAAGGATAGTTATCGATGTAATTACCTAGGATATGGAAATCTTGACTTGGTATTCCTAACCTAGTAAATATAGTTTCTATTTCATATTCTTATCGTGTTAAACTTGCTACATATGTCTTTTAACAGTAGCTTTGTGTTTACATTATATTACTTCAATGTTTTATCATGTTTATCAATTTCAATATATGATGACTTATGTCAATGTCATGAATTGAATGTTTATTATGACGTTGTATCTTGTGAACTGATATGATGAACTTGGGCATGTGATTGCTTAAGTATAACTTGGGATAGAGGGGTACCCTACTGGTGCTTCTGTCCTTGGACATCGGAGGGAATAGTATGGGATGTTCTCCGAAGGTGTCCATTGACGCTTTCCCGGGTTATTGAATGACATGCATAGGATTTGTCTAGATGTATGGCTAGGATGTCCCTATCATATCAGACCCGATTCGGAAGGGCATTGAGACCGAACAACCCGTGGTAGTAGTGTGGATTTGTGGGCGCTCAAGACCGGTATCCACTCCGTGAGAGGGCATAAATTGCATTACGGTTACCCGAAAGGGGCCATTTATTGGTAGGGTTACAAATGGCTAGACTTGGGCTCACGGGCACTCAAGACCGGTGAAATGATCCGTGAGAGGGACGTGAGAGCTTCCCGTTTACCATTTGTGGATGACCAATAGGGTTGATGAGTCCGGTGAGTAATATCCGTGACTCTAGTGTGAAGGATACCGGAAAGGATCCCGAGAGGGGAGGAATGGAAGTATCTGGAAGTGGCATGATATGATTAAGTAGATGACTTGCATTGGGCTAGGCTATACCCTGACATGCGCCAATACTTAGACCAAACGGTGATGTGAGAGAGCGGTGACCGAAACCCCAACCATGGATTTGTCCGAGAGGGATGCAGGACCCAATTTCCCCCGGTGATGAGTGACTGAGACTACCTAAAGAAGTATGGTGTTATGACTTAAAGCATGTCTACCATAGATGACCAGCATACTTAGAATAAAGTCATATTGCATTATATGCCTCATATCATCTGCATCATTTTATGATTATCTTGTGGTTTATGTGTGGTGGGATAACTTCCTTGCTGAGTTCTTTTGAACTCATTCCTTTTCTGTTGCAATATTTTGTTAGGCTATTCTACAGGTGATTACTCTGATGGCACCCTCCCTGAGGCGGACCCAGATATCTCATACTACCATCCGGAGGCTGGCTACGTTGAAGACTTCGGTGACCATACCGAAGAAGATTACCAGGCGCACCAGGGTTAGCCCCGGAGTTGTATGGGAGCAGTCATGTTGGGTCTCCATGGTCCTCAACTTTGAAGAAGATATATTTATTATGGAGGAGACCTATGAGTAGTTACCTCTTCTTTTGTGACAGTATACTTAGAAGAATTGTAATAACTTTAACTTACCTTTATAACTTGAGACTTGTACTTAACTAAATTTTGACGTCACTTCCGTTTGGTGAAGGAGTGGATTCCGCCCACTGCCTTCTTAATTTATCTGATTTGATATTTATTTCCGCACTCTGATTATGTCTAACACCTTATTTCTGAATTCCATGATCATTCATTGTTAGTTTATGATTATTATCTGTTCATGATTGTATTATCGTCGATGTGGATTATGTGGTCCCTGAACTATGGATCTTCGGGGCTGTGGATCACATCTCGGGTATGCCAGATAGGGTACCGGCTGGGTGGATGTGACATGATGTGTATGCAAAAGCCCATAAGGTTTAAAGCCCATTTGATCCTCCAAATCCCTAATTATTCCGAAATCCCATAAGATTTCGGGGAAGATCCGAAAGAGTCTCTGGAGTACTGACAGTGGCTTGGAAGATCAATTCTCTTCTTCTCTGGCTTTCTGGTGTGAGGTATTGAACTAACCCTTCGTTCTCTACTCTCTTTTCTCCGTTAGATTGGTTTTACCCTTTTTCCCTCGTCTCTGTGATTACCCCTTGGATATTTTTACCCTTTTTTTTTTAATCTACTTGAGATGGAATAACCGTAAATGGAACCCTACTTCCGTGAGATGGTTAATCCAATCAAGGAGAGGGTTATGGGTAATCTATTGATGATAGTGGATCATTTTCTCTCACCCTTTTGGCTTAGGGAGTGTTTAATTCGAGACTTAGGATGAGATTACTCGAAAACCGGATTGAAATCGAGTAATCAGAAGCCTGAGTTTCGGATTGAAACTCATTGTTTTGGGGCGGTCACTAGTGGCGGTCGCTTAACCTAAGCGACCGGCACAAGCGACCGGCTGGTAAATAGTGACCAATTGGATTTCGGTTCTGATTCAAATTGATTTATGTGACTTATATATTCTAATAACCCTGTGTTTAGGTGATTACTGTTTAAAAGAAAAGTCTACTAATAGTTACTGGATTCCATTTTACGGACATTTCAGTTATATGCAAGTAAGGACAGTCTATCTTATCTATCTACATATACTTGAACATGTTAATCTGATAGTTGTTAGTTTTAATTTCTATTGTTATATGCTGTTGTAGTTGTATTTATTTCTAATATACTACTGCTGTTTGCTTGATTTCATAATTACCTGGTGAATTGTGAATGTTATATGATTATGGTAATTGGTATATGGTTATGATAGTTGGGGTGTTCCTTTTGGGATATCTTGGCTGATGATATCAGAAGGCTGTGGAATGGGACACATGCCTGCTGATACCTTCAGCACTATCATGATTAATTGATGACATTGCTAGGATGAGTCTAGATTGCATGGCTAGGTACCCCACATGCTTCTACCCTTTCGGTAGGGGAATTGAAACCGAGTAACCCATGATGACAGTGATGTGACTTGGTGGTCCACTGTTAGTCATATAAATGGTAGGGTTGCATATGTTAGGGTTGGGCTCATGGATGTCCAAGGACCGGACCGGTTGTCGTGAGGAATCATGAGAGCATCCGCCCCAATAATATGTGGATGACCATAGGGTTAAAGAGTAGAGTCCAACAGAGGTAGCAAGTCCGTGAGGATTCTTACTCCTAGGTTGCGAAGGATACTGAATTGAGTTGGTTGGTGCCATAGGGGATGTATCTGGACTTCATGTAGACATGTAACCATTATGACCTTGCATTGGATTAGAAACCCAGACATGCGCCAGTATTCATTACCAATGGTCGTGGTGAGAGAGTGTGGACTTAACCCCTAACCATGGTTTGTGAGCCAGGTGTGGACTTTCCCTTTTTCCCTGGATCCCTACAGAGGTAACAAGTCCTTGCCGGATCAGAGTGATGAGACTTACCCAAAGGAGGGCTGGTGTTTATCTTAAAGCATGTCAGCTATTAGAGACTTGCATAGTTAGAAATCATAGCATCATTCATGTTTTGCATTCATTCATATTACTGTTGTATCATGGCATTTTTGGATGAAGGATGTGATATATGATTGTTTCTTACTGAGTTCTTTAGAACTCATTCCTTTATTCTTTGTATGTTTTTAGCCTATACAGAAGAAGGATTTATATCGAAGATGGGCTGGTTCCCTATGAAGGAACCATCCCGTTTGAAGAAGATGTGGCACCGCCGATGGGGAGATGGAAATAGCATGTGCGGGAGTTCCCTTGGGTGCATGGAGTGCACTTATCGCACCGGTTGATGGTCGGAGGCGAAAGGTGGTCGAGCGGTTCAGACCGAGACCTGGAGAAGAATTGGAGAACCCCTCACCTTATTAAACTGGAGTCTAAGTTCGTTGACTTAGAGAAACAAACTGGAAAGAAACTGATATAAATACTTTTGAATTATTCCGCTGCCCTCATTTTTGTTTTATCCTTTGTTCTTTATTTCTTTCCTTTGATATTAGAGCATTTTGGGCTCCTGTAATTCATTTAATTCAGTTATTGAATATTCTTTGCTCTTGATTATCTATAATTGTCTTAAATATTGTTGATAGACTAAAACCTTGGATCTTGTGACGGATCGCACCCACGGGTTGTCGGGCGGGTAACCGAGACCGACGGGTGGGGTGTGACAGATTTTCTAATAACCTAAAATGCATGATCTATTGTTTATGATTTGGATTTGCATGATCTTACGATTGTTCTTATAATTCTTTATAATTTTATTACTGCTGTAAGTACTATAATTACAGTAGGTCTTGTTCATGTAATTATTTTATTAAATTGATCATGTATGAATGATTTTCTTTCTATGTATTGGATTATCAATTGTGCTTGTGAATGACTGATTTGGGAATGTGATTGCTTAAGTATAATTTGGGAATGGGAAATGTCCTTTTGACATTTTTGTCTTTGGACATTAGTGTAAGTGGTATGGGACATTTCCTATGGTGCCCCTTGACTCTTTTCCGAATTATTGGTTGACATACCTACAACTTGTCTTGTCGGGTTTGGCTAGGATGTCCCAGATTCAGAAGGGTATTGAGACCGAGTAACCCGTGGCAGCAATGGGGGTTTGTGGGCACTCAAGACCGGTAACCAACCCATGAGAGGATATGACTCACATTGTGGGGGCCATTCATTGGTAGGGTTACAGTAGTAGACTTGGGCTCATGGGTGCTCAAGACCGGTAACCAACCCGTGAGAGGACATGAGAGCTTCCCGTTTACTATTTGTGGATGACCAATAGGGTTTATGAGTCCATAGTTCGAGTTGGTTGTAGCCATAGAATACGCTGACTCTAGTGAGAAGGATACCGGAAAGGATCGCGAGAGGCGAGGATGAAAATATCTAATTCTGAGTTGATATAACTAAGCAGAAGACTTGCATTGGGCTAGGTTTAACCTTGACATGTGTCAATAATCAAACCAATGGTGATGTGAGAGAGCGGTGACCTAAACCCCAACCATGGAATGTCCAAGAGGGATGCAGGACCCAGGATACCGAGATGGTTGAGGGAGAGTGATTTGAGACCTACCCAAAGGATTATGGTGCTATGACTTAAAGCATGTCTACCAATAGAGTTAAAATCATACATGCATTATTTGTTTCATATCATCTTGCATCCTTTATGATTTGCTATCATGCTTTACTGTGTTATTATGGAATGAACTGCCTTGTTAAGTTCTTTTGAACTCACTAATTTTTGCAACATTTTTTTTAGACTTATCTGCAGGAACAGATGACTATGAGGACCAGTACTATGAAGTCCCAACGGATGACTCATACGGTACCCAAGGTACTGGCTATGGTGACTACGACAGTGAAGAACCAGTATGAAGCTGGAACTTATTAGGATTAGTCCAACCTTAGTACTTGTGTGTCAACGATGGGACATCATCTCTTTTTCTTATAGACATACTGTTTATAGATTTGAGGAAACATTTGTTTAGATTAGTTTACTTCTTTCTTGCCATTTTGGGAATCGGTTGTAATCTATCATTTTAGTCTCAATCTACATTCCGTTGTTAGTGTAGAGTGATTTTTCCGCTACACTCTACATTAAATTATTTTATTGGTATCATTCTTTTTCTGCACTCTGATTATGTTACTTTGAATCTTATTTGATCTTTCACTTAATGTAGTTTAACATTGATTTAGTCTAGTTCTTGATCATATTATTGTAAATGTGGGAAGCTTTTTTCCTCGATATTGATCTTTGGGGCTGTGGATCACACATTTGGGTATGCCAGACAGGGTACCAACTGGGTGGATGTGACAACCATGGCTGGGGTTTAGGCAACCGCTCTTTCACCACACCATTGGTATGAGTATTGACGCTTGTCAAGGTTATATCTAGCCCAGTGCAAGTCATCTACTGAGGCACATCAACTTAGGGTTAGATAATTTCCCTCATGCCTCTCACAATTGATTCGTTATCTTTTCCCCCTATAGTCATCGTATCTTATGGTACCAACTAGCTCGGACTATGGACTCTATCTTATGGCACCAACTAGCTCGGACTACGGACTCTTAACCCTATTGGTCATCCACACATAATAAATGGGAAGTTCTCATGTCTTCTCAAGGGTCGTATACCGGTTTTGAGCTGTCATAAGCCCAAGCTTATTATGAAGCAAATCTACAAATGAATGGCCCCTACAATGTGATTGTGTCCTCTCATGGGTTGGCTACTAGTCTTGAGGGCCCACAATCCCCATTCCTGTCATGAGTCACTCGGCCTCAATTCCCATGCTGATAGGGTGTGATATGATGTGGTTTCTAACCAAACATTTCTAGACATCCTAGGTATGACATCCAGTGATCATGAAAAGCGCCAAGGGGCATCATAGGATTGTGTCCGATACCACCTCCATTGATGTCCCAAGACAGAAACATCCAAATGTCATTCCCCAATTCCCAATCACAATCTAAGCATTCACATTACAATATGATTCCAATTACATCATTATATCATAATTCATTATCAATCCAAACATTCACATATCTAACAACTATGCATAACATCATTACTAACTATATTTTGAAGTTACAGAGGTATAGTAATCACGTCTAAATCATATAACAGCTATATAGAACATGTATTCAAGTTTTATTACAAATAAGAATGTAAGTAAGGTAAAAAATCGACAGAGAAAAAACTTCATAGTGGAATTAAGAAATAGAATGGTGACAGGTTTGATATTTCTGAGGGAGGGTGTTATGTGATCTAAGTCTTCAAAAGAGTGTCAGCATGCAATTTGGGGGAAAAGATGATGTTGTGGCTATCTTTCCCAGAAAAGTATTATGTTATTAAAAAAAGAAAATGAGAAAACTGTTATAATATTAATTAAATATTCCACATAAGATGGGCTTTATCGATTGTGTTACACTTTGATTTGGTTTCATATTGGTCTGATATAGGTAATATACGGTTACTAAAACTCTTATATGGACTGGCTAGTGTGGGCTAATAGGGACCGTTAGATCTTGATGGACGATCTAACGGATTTACCTATATAATTAAAGGATGCTAGGTCCCTCCTCTAACCCTAATCACAATCACATCTGCTTAGTCAGAAAGGATATACCATCAAGCCAGTGAACAGGAAGGAGTTTAAAGGAGAAGATCCAGCATCAAGTTGATCATATAATCAACTTCCACCTCAAGTTTGTTCCTAGTGGGAGACATAAAGAAGATATTCCGCTGCGCTTCATCTCCAATAGAACCATACAAAGGTATGTTCATCATCATCTTGTGTCATTATCATACTAAGGTGTTTTTAGTCGATCTATGCGATCTTGGATAGAAATATTCCTACATGTGGCATTAGAGCCTGTATAGAATCGATTAAAGACCCATAGGATTGTTGAATGATGAATTTAGGGTTCTAGAATGGAACCTATGAAACTTGTGATTTTTCTCCTGATTTTTTTATCGAAACCGTGGGGTTTTTGAACAATAACTTTTTTTTCTAGAAAGGATCTTGAAAATTCGAAACCACCAATACATAGATCTCGAAAAAACGAAGAGATCGATATATTATGGGTCACCATCGGACTTCGGACGCGACGGCAATCGCTGCCGGAATCCAGCAACGTTTTTCTGATTTTTTATAAGGAGCGATGCTGACGTGGCAGTTTGACCGGGTCAACGGGTCGGGTCCTGACCCGACCCACGGCCCTTCAAGGTGACCCGAATCTGATCTCGTCGGGTCAAACGGGCCGACCCGGTTGATTGGTCATCGGTCCAACCGAATGGGTTTACTTGGGTGAACCGGATTTATTATTTGAACCATTTTGGACCAAACTCGTTTTTGATTCAGCGAGTCAACTCGCTGATTTCGTTTCGGTTTAATTTCTGATTTCAATTCTTCGGTTCAATTTTGATTCGATTTCTGATTTTGATTCTTCGGTTCAATTTTGATTCTTCGGTTCAATTTTGATTCGATTCAATTGTTGATTCTTCGGTTCAATTTCTGATTTCTATATCGGTTCGACCTAATAAGATTCTGATTTTATTGGACCGTTTTTATTTACTGATTGAACCGGTTTAGTAATAATAATTTTTAAAAAAATTAGAATACTATATGTTTATTATTTTTTATTATTATTATTTCTGACCAAACCGTATGGAATTTTGAAGCGTTTTCTTGAGGTTTTATGTTTTGGACCCTTCCGAACGCAATGGAAACATTTTGAATATCCAATTCTACCCCTACATATGTGAAATATGATATTTATCATGTTTTGGTTGAGTTGATAATTTGGAATGCTATTTATTTAGTATTTTTTTATTTCTGACTAAACTGTAAGGAATTTTGAAGCGTTCTTTTGGGGTTTTATGTTTTGGACCCTTCCGAACGCAATAGAACCATTCTAAAGACCCAATTCTACCCCTACATATGTGAAACATGATATATCATGTTTTGGTTGAGCCAGTAATTGAAATGCTATTTATTTAGTATTTTTTTTTTTATTTATTTATGGCTAAACCGTAAGGAATTTTAAAGCATTCTCTTGGGGATTTAAGTTTTTGATCATTCCGGACACAATGAAATTATTTTCAGGACCAAATTCCACTTCTATATATATGAAACATGATATAACATATTTATGTTGTGTATGTAACTTCACGGGTGATTTTTTTAATATGATTCTTTTATCAAATGGTTTTGTATTATGAGCATGTTTTATATGATATCATACAATTATATGATATCATGCATGCCTTATAAAGGGTTTGATTACTTTTAGTAATCCGGAATTTTATGCAAATGTATTATGTATTTTATACATGCTTAGATTGCCTTTTGGTAATCCAGAATTTTTTTCCAAACAATGTATTAGCATTATTTGTGGGTAACATAAAGTATATCCCAATATGAGAATTTCATGAGCTTGACTGTGAGTGACTGTCAAAGTGGCATTCATGGTTGGGTTTATGGAATGTCAGCGATATATAGTAATGGGATGTCTCTTGATGTTAATGCATTTTTATACGCCCAAAGGTGGTAATTATGTGTTAGCATTAAGAATGAGACATGTACAGCATTTGGTTGGGAGTTGACTAATCTAAGAAGTTTATACACCCAAATGTGGTAAATTTTTGAAGGTTGGAATACTCTCATGGCCGCTGACGTGTAAGGGAGTATCACAACTGTATGTCATGAATTCTGTCCAAAAGGTGTTTTCATGATGATATATGTATACTCTTTAAAGTGATGCATTTATAAGTTATATGTTACCCACATTGTGATAATAAAGTGATGTACTTATAAGTTACATATTAAAGTGCTAATAAAGTGATAGAGTATCACAACTGTATAATAAAGTGATGGAGTATTACAGTTGTATGTCATGAATTCTGCCTAAAGGTGTTTTCATGATGATATATGTGTGCTCTTTTTAGTTATTTACTTATAAGTTACATATTAAAGTGCTAATAAAGTGATAGAGTATTACAACTGTATGTCATGAATTATGCCCAAATCTGTTTACATAATGATATATGTGTGCTCTTCTATTAGTCACATTTTTTTGTCTACAACAATATGATTGTTATTGAGATTCTTATAAAGTCAAACTACAAGCAATTGTAGATGATGTGTTGTTAACCACACATTCTTTGTTACTGAGTAACTGATGGATATGACTCATAAGAGTATAGAAAACAAAAGTTGATTTTTTGCAGAGGTGAAAAGTAATTATGTCTCATTTTATTGCCCATTAAGAAATCCATCAAGGAACACTTGAAGAATTGTTTACCCACTGAATGCACTGTTTTGAAATTGTTGAATGCAGCAACACAAAAATACTAAATCTTATCTACTGTTGAAATAAGTATATTTCTGTAAGAGTTTTTTTTATCATAAGGTGTGATGGTTTTGGAGGAGTTAGAGATTATTTCATTAGGATGATTATTTTTCAAGATAAAACTCATGATTCCTAATGTTTCTTATTATTACCCCTGCTATTATCCATCAGTGCCCTTTGCATCCTCTACTGAGTTTGGAATTATAAAGACCAATATTTTTTCCAAGAAGAAACTTTGTTCTTATGAGCATCAATACTCATAATAATGTTCAGGGTAAAGATAAAGAGTCCGGTCAGGACTAACAATTTGGGACTGTGAAAACTTCCTTATAAATAGAGATGATTGTTGTAAGTAGAAGTTGCATTGAGTATAAGGTCTGGTTAACTAAGTGCGAAGATAAAAGTTATGATTCTTTGGTTTTTGTTTGAAGATCTGATTTTCTCTTGTCCTATTCGGTCCTGGTGTCTTCGATAGTGGTCCTTATTCCGCCACTTTGCGTATAAATTATCATTTCATCATATTTGTTGATGATCACTCTTAATATGGTTTTTGTATTCAATTAAGGAATAATCTAAATCTCTGAGATCTTCAAGAATTTTTTAGACTGAAGTTGAGAAATTGTTAGATATGACCGGGGAGGAGAGTATTATGGCTGATATGAGGATCTTTGGGATGACTTAAGGGCCCATTCGCCAAATACTCGGCATATTCGGATATAGTTGGTCCGTTCACTATGTTTGATAGTTCCGAGCAAAATTGTGTAACCGAAGAGCTTTATCACACTCTTGTGGACATAGTGAGGAGTATGGTAGAACTATTTTGTCTGAATTTTTATTTTATAAGGTGAAGCCCTGATAATAGCCTTTTATATCCTTGATTATGTTCATTTGATTCCCTTTTCCGGATTATTCATAAATCTAACTTGAACCATTTTAGCGTTTGATTTGTTATGCAAATCTAAGGTTGTATAATCCAGTATTGCAAAAGTTGGAACATAAAAGTTTTTCATTACCAATTTATTTGTTACTCAGATCTTGTTTTTACCATCTTTGTTAAGACAGCAGAATTGTGAATTATTAAATAGTTTTCTGGAGTTTGATATAGCCAAGAAAAGTAGCTTGTTCCCCGACTACTTGATATAATTTTAATGAACATGATTACAACATTGGCATTATGGTTGACCCAGTTACTAGAAAGTTGTCTTTAATCTTTAATTAGATTTGTGATTGGGTGTAACGAGATATATGATATTGTTGATGTGACATAATGATGTTTGGGAAGCTTGTTAAGTTGTCCAAAGGCTTTAAACCCATTTATTTTAAGTGGGTGTATAAGACTAATAAATATTCATGAAGAAAGATTGTAAGGTTTAAAATTAGACTGGCAGCTAAAGAGTTTACTCATAAAGAGGAAGTTGACTAGTGAAATTTTCTCACCTATCTCTTTTAAGGACTCTTTTAGAGTTATACCAAATAGATGTGAAGACTGCCTTTCTAATTGAAAACCTTAATAAAGAAGTCTATGTCATTTAGCCTGAGGATTTTTGCGGTTGATGATCTTAATCATCTTGGTGTAGACTCAAGAAATTTAATTTGTGGTTTTAAGTAAGCTTTCAAACAGTGGTACTTAAAGATTGATAATGTTGTGACTTCATCCGATTTTGTTTATATATATATATATATATGGCAAGGTCAGTGGGAGAAATTTTATCTTTCTCATTATTTATGTTGATAATATTTTGCTCACTAGTAGTGACGTTGGCCTACTGCATAAAGACCGAGCAATTGTTATTTGAGAATTATGATATAAAGGACCTTGGTAAGACACCTTTGTCTTGGGCATTGAGATCCATAGTGATTGTTCATGCTATTTATTGCATCTTTTTCAGAGGACATATATAATTTATATTTAAAGAAGTTCAGTATGCTAGATTGCAGACTTGAGAATGGTTTTGATTCTCAAGGGAGATACACTGAGCTTATTACAGTTGCCCTATAAAGGATACTGAGAGAGAACAATTGAAAAAAATATCTTATCTTGAGATACTTGAAGAGGACAATTGATGATATGATAATCTACAAGCTTGTTCCAGACCTATTGTCACACCCCACCCAGCCAGATCCGGCCATACCCGAATACCCGTGGGGGTGATACACCGCAGGACCTAGGTTCAATGACAATTCCATACAACACAAGATATAGCATAATTAAAAGGACAAGAATAAATCAAGTTCAAGTATAAAGTTATCAAACTTGATTGATCAAAAGGTCTACGATCATCCATATATCTAAAGTTAATCAAAATGGACATCAGAGTTTGAATGAAACATAGTTTGTTGCAGCGGAAATTAAACTAAACTGATTCCCTAATGGAATCCAACCTCATAAGAATAGTCTTTGCACAGGCATGAAGCTCCGTGCAAGTCTACATCTTCTTCAGTCACTCCTTTAAGAAAACCTGCCGACACGAATCCTCCACTTGGAAGGAGTTCTCATAACCTGCAGAATATTCTAATAGAAACAAACATACAAAAAGGAATGAGTTCAACAGAACTCAGTGAGGTCAACTCAACATCTTATCATACATTCGTCCACAAGATTCCACATCATATCGTGCATTCGTACACAAGATCCCACACCACACATATAGTTTGAGTATCGATAATGTAATTAATGATAGTGATATGATGTATGAATGATTATGATATTATGCTCCTAACTCTATCATGAAGTCTCTATGGTAGACACGCATTAAGTTTGTACACCAATCTCCTCTCAGGCGGTCTCGGTCACTCTCCCTCAACAAGAGACGTCTATTGGGTTCTCCGCGCTTGTTGGGTAAAGTCCTGTCAAGCCATGGTTGGGGTATAGGTCACCACTCTCTCACATCACCGTTTGGTATGAGATTGGCGCGTGTCAAGGATAATCTTAGCCCAGTGCAAAGTCATACAGTCTCGTACTACATATGGTCCGGATATCTCCCCTCATGCCTAGTGCCCTTTTGGTTCAATACCTTTCCACCTATGAATGGAATCCTCAACGGGAGGCATCTGTTGGATTTCATTCCTTAACCCAGTGGTCGTCCACATATAATGGACAGGATGCTCTCCATGTCCTCTCACGGATCATTTCATCGGTCTTGAGCGCCCAAGTGCCCTTATCTATTATATGCAACCCTACCTCTCTATGATGATAGTGGGTCTGCTTGACGCTCAGGACCTAGCCACTAACATCACGGGTTAACCGGCTTCAATACCCCTGCCGGAAGGGTAGTAGTACTCGTGAGGTTACCTAGCCAAACACTTCTAGACACTTAGCATTCATGTACTTAAGTCTAGATGCATACTCATGTAAGTTCACTAGGGTAATGGGTGAACCCACAACCCTAGTTTGAAACATAAAATAAAAAGAGTAATTTAATTCAACATCATCCATATATCTTCATATAAATAATTTAGAATTTGAAATAAAAGAAAACACTCAATCCATTCAATCTCATCCATCTCATACATTCTCATATTGTTTTCAAAGAATATTGAAAATAGAAGCAAATATACTTGCTTACCTTTCATTCGTGCAAAGTCCCACACATAATCACAAGATAATAAATATTAAAACAAGGCAATATTATCAATAATGAAATTTAATTACATAATTAAACATGCAAGATAAGGTTGAGTATATTCCTCACCTTTTTAGTTAGCATAAGCTCTCCAAAGTTCCACAAAGTCACACTTACAAGTTGGTGATTATAATCAAAATAAATCTAATCATGTAAGAAGATCAATAGACATAAATTAGAAGTCAATTGGGTTTTAATAGAGTTCCCAAAATCACCCAACAAAAGCCTAATCTGCCAACTAGTTTTGAACCCACCTTTCTCAACCTAGTTTCGGCAAAAATCAAATTTCACCATCGATTCGAAGTCGAATCGAAACGAAACTTTGAGAATGTCTAATTGGAAGCAATAGGGTCCTAAGTATACCTTCAATTTGATCTAATTCCATCTCAATCAAAAAGCTCCAATTTTGGGCTCTCGAGAATGCTCTCTTACTGGTCCGAGAGCCAAAATGCAAAATCGTTTGCAACGACTCGCACAAATCACTTACAAACCAAAGGGAAACATAAATGAAACTATTTGCTAGCATTCAAAACACCTATCAAGCAACACCTACTCAAATATATCATTTATTGCGAAGAACTACTCCAAAAACTAAGCTTAAAGAAGAGGCTTTGATGATTCTTACCTTTCCTAACGTTTTCGCAATGATCCGGGTGTTAGCACGTGTCCAAATGGTTAGGATACTTCCTCTCCCTTGGCTTCTCCTCCTCCTTGAGCCTCAGCCTCGTACTAGCCTTTAAAATGCGATTATGAGAGGTTAGAAACTCAAAATAGGGTTTTAAACATGAAAAACCCGATTCTGCCCCGAAGCTGGAAAATGGCTGGGGGGTTGGGGCGGTCGACCGGCCGTTCAACCGGTCCCAAGTTAACCCGTCAAATGGACTCCGATTTTGGTGATTTTTGGCTTGTTGGAAAGGTCTTTCGACGATCATCGATTTGATACCTTATTTGCGTCAATCGGATTCTCCATCGTCGATCTACGGACGTTCCAAGATCACCCTTTTTACACCATCAAGATTAATCTTCTCTCTTCAATTAAACTTTAGGAGAGTTGATGAGTCATCACAAGGGTCATCCACCAACATTGGTTCCATTTCCAACCCTTCAAGCTCCACTTGAATGGCTCGCATTTGTCATCAACTCGAGGCCCGATTTTCTCGATTTGAAGCCACGGGTTAAAGGGGTAGAAATCCGGGGGATTTCACACCTATAGCATTAGGGTATATATATATAGACTTTGACCTTGCTAATTGTTCGGATAATAAGAAGTCCACTTTAAGTTGTTTTCCTTGATGACAGGAGGGATAATATTGTGAAAAGTGTAAAATAAGGTAAAATTACTTATTTCATCATAAATGTTGAGTTTGCTACATGTTATGGGGCAGTTATTCAAATTGTTGACTAAATCTCATCAGATAATTGACAGTTCTATTTAAACATCTGGATAGACCCATCCAGTTGTATTGTGATCACAATTTTGTTGTATTGTTTATTAACAACAAGAAATGTGTGATCATAGGGTCTAAATACATGATGGTCAAATTTTTGACCACTAAAGAAAAAGCTGTTTGGTTAAGGAACCTCATTAGACAGTTGACAGTTTTTTTATATTGTGGATAGACCTATCCAGTTGTACTTGTGATAACAGTTCTGCTATATTGTTTATTAATAACAATAAGGGTATCACAGGGTCTAAACACATGGAAATTAAGTATTTGACTATTTAAGAATTGATGTTTTTGATTTTGTGGATAGACCTATCCGGTTATCTTGTGATAACGGGATTCTTGCTATATTGTTTATTAATATTAATAAGGGTATCACAGGGTCTAAACACATGGAAATTAAGTATTTGACTATTAAAGAATTGATGTTTTTGATTTTGTGGATAGACCTATCCAGTTATACTGTGATAACAGTTTTGCTATGTTGTTTATTAATAATAATAAGGGTATCATAGGGTCTTCACACATGGAAATTAAGTATTTGACTATTAAAGAAAAGGTTAAAGAAGGTGACACCACAGTAGAGCATATTTGTACAGATAATATGGTTATAGATCCCCTAACTAAGGGTCCCTGTCCAGACGTCTTTAATAGACATGCGTTAACTATGGGTTTAGGAGGAATCTTAGATGCGGTTGTTTAGTGGGAGTTTGTGAATTTTTCTCTATTGTGTAATAAGGTATTATATCTGTACTTGTCTCTTGTATGCACTGATAATTTATTTGAATTCAATAAAGTTCTTTGGTGACATATTAATGTTCATGTTATTATCATGTTGCATGTTATGAAAGTCTTAAGGTATGTGTTAACCTTGAGCAAAAGATAAGGCATTTATGTATTAGCTTTAAGGTGTGTCATGTAACACATAAAGTTAAAACTCGAGTTATAAAGATGACACAGGTTCATGGGAACCATAATGTACATATAATCTCCTTTTTTGTGGCATTGAGTCAGGTTTGAACCATGATGTACATACTTTGGTGGCATTGAGTCACAGGTTCGTGGGAACCGTAAAGTGTATACTTTCGTGGCATTGAGTCATAGGTTCATGGGAACCGTAAAGTATATTCTCTCGTGGCATTGAGTCAGGTTCGTGGGAAGCATAAAGTGAGAGATTTGGACTGACAACGGAATGACACATGAGGATTTCTATAAAGTGTCATTAGTTGCCACACTACCATATTGCATCCATTTTCAGTAGAGTTAAGAGTATTTGTGACCATGGATGGTCCTGTGTCGCTTAAAAAATACAGTCACTCCTATGATTCGGTACTTAAGGTTCTATGTGAAGGGATTGAGTTTTGGGATTATCTTTAGACCAATATAAAGTTCTGCACATAAAGGTCAAAATGTTTTCAACATGTTTTTTCAAATGTTTTTTTTAAAACAAAAGAGATGTTTTGTTTTGCTCGACTGTGTCACAATCAATTTGGCCCAAGTGGGAGAATGTTAGAATATTAATTAAATATTCCACATAAGATGTGCTTTATCAATTGTGTTACACTTTGATTTGGTTTCTTATTGGTCTGATATAGATAATATACGGTTACTAAAACTCTTATATGGATGGCTAGTGTGGGCTAATAGGGACCGTTAGATCTTGATGGACGATCTAACGGATTTACCTATATAAAGGATGCTAGGTCCCTCCTCTAACCCTAATCACAATCACATTTGCTTAGTCAGAAAGGATATACCATCAAGCCAGTGAACAGGGAGGAGTTTAGAGGAGAAGATCCAACATCAAGTTGATCATAGAATCAACTTCCACCTCAAGTTCATTCCTAGTGGGAGACATAAAGAAGATATTCTGTTGCGCTTCGTTTCCAATAGAACCATACAAAGCTATGTTCATCATCATCTTGTGTCATTATCATACTAAGGTGTTTTTAGTCGATTTATGCGATCTTGGATAGAAATATTCCTACAAAAACTGTTGTTTGTGGTTTGTGGTCCGTGAACTGCCGTATGTATAGCCAAAAGAAAGCCCCAACATCAGCTTCCTCCCCAAATTATATGCGAAAACCTATCCCAAGACTGACATCATGGTAATATCTTTAAAATATCGAGTCATCACCCCGTGATTTTGAATTTCCACTAAATGCCCAAGTAAGAATTTGTGAATCTTGTTCGTGTATATAATTGGACAATTTTTTATTTTTTTCTTCTTTTTCAGAGAATGTTTTTTTATGTTCTTCCTTTATCAAAATGGACGAAATTTTTGCAGTACAACAAGAAGGATTTCATGGGAAATATCTATTTCATTTGTAGGACCAGTCCATGACCTCTCAAAATAAATGAATTGGTTCCTCGTTCGTTCCCAGGGCATGAAACTGCAAGTAGATAATGTAGCAGAGCCTCAACCATGTTTGATTAATAAAGAGTCATTTGAAGAAAGAAATGGATTTGGTATACATGCATGATATGTACACTGAAACAATTAACTGAAAAAATGATACCTACAGGTTGTAAAGAATCTTTTTCGCTTATCACTGAAACAATTAGTTGTAAAGAATCGTTTTGGTTTATTTCCATTTGCCGTGTTTCTATCAACCAGATGGGCTTAACATTCTCTTCTTATATTTGCCGATGATAGAATTCGGTGCACATCATAGATCAACAGGAATAAGCCTTCAAAGCTGTTTGTGATGGATTTACCAAAGTGGAAAGAGCCACAAGGAGAGATCACAGGGATTTTTAGGGTTGGCCAACATGAAACAGTGTTTGGCTTGGAAGCTGTCGATTATGTTTAATTTTAGCTATGAGAAATCAAAACGATTCTTTACATTACCAAAAATGAGAAAAGATTCTTTAGATAAATCCTCAGTGTCTAAATATAACTAGGAAAACTTTTATTCTGCCAAAAGGGTTTTGAGATTTCAGGTATAAAAGGGTTTGCTTGTTATCATCTTGATCAATCAAGTTGCGTTGTATACAAGCCCAACAAGTTTATCTGCCCTTCCTTCTGTCGCTTTATCATGGTGAGAAGCATCTCAAAGTTTCTGAGTCTAGCCAGCTTTATAGGATAAACTCCTTATCATTGAGCTTCGTTTTGCTTATTTCAGGGTCATCAACTCTTCACTTTGCTGCCTCTCTGCATGATTTATTACTTGATAATGACCACTTCAGCTCAAAAGATCTTTAATGTTATTGACTATGGAGCTGTTGGTGATGGCAACGCAGATGATACCAACGTACATATTTTTCTGTTTTCTTACTGTGTTAAAATCCTTTGAATTGCTAGTGTCAATTTGGTATCTCTCAGGTTGATGCATTCATGTTTCCTTTTTCAGGCGTTTTCCAAGGCCTGGAATGACACATGTAATTTTGGAACAGGTTCTCCTTCCATGGTTATTCCTGGAGGCAAAATATTTTTGTTGAGCCCTTGGGTTTTCATGGGTCCTTGCAAAACTACTTACGTCAATGTAACGGTGAGTTGACTGTGAAGATTACATTTAGGAATCTGATCCTCTCCGTCTCGTATTATCCTTATCCCGTTTATTGAACCGTCTGATGAGTGACACGTGGACTAGCTTAATTACTACCATGGTCACCCGTCATCTCATTTATTCAACTGTTAGGACGGGTGACACGTGGGACTGTCTTCATTACTACTATCGGACATTCAGATGGAAAAGCTGAAATAGGATCAATCAGTTTTCAATGGGTGTGACCTTCTCCGTCCACGGTTGTCAGTAAACCAATACACACATCACCCATCTTATGATTCTGACGGAAGGACAGACACGACACAAAGCAATGCCCGACAAAGAGGATCTAGATCCTATATTTAGATCAAAAAATTATTTTTAAATTAAAAATCACGATTCAAGATATATAAGAATTTTTTTCGCTGTGGTCATGGTAATTATTCTTGTCACAATGCAGATTCAAGGGACGATTATAGCACCAAACATGCCCGTTGCATGGAAGGATCGTAACCAGGCGAGTGGCTTGCATTTGAAGGCATCAATGGACTCACAGTTAATGGTCCAGGTCTGATTGATGGACGAGGCTCGCACTGGTGGGACCAGTCATGTAAACGTCGTCCACAACCGGTATGTATATATTTGCATTTGATTCTTTCATTTTAGGTTGTTTTCGGATTAAAATCTTAGAATGTGTTTGTTTAACAAGAAACTAATTGAAAGAAAAGAAAAGAAAAGGAAATCCACAAAATAGTCATTTTAAAAAAGGGAGATGGAACACAAATTCATTGTGCTCAGCTAGTTCCAACCTACACCAAGAAACTGCCTAATAAATGACCGTTTTACCTCATGAAAATAGATAAATAAAATTTTAAACAGAAAAGGAAACCAATTTTTTCTTTTTCTTTTTTCATATCTTGCCAAACAAACGTGGCCTGAATATTTCATGCTGATGGTTTTCATTTCTTTTTTCAGGGATGTACAGTTGTTGCTCCAACAGTAAGTACAAGAGAGAGAAGAGAGAGGGGGAGAGATGTATTTTAATATTGAAAACAATTTTCTTGTTCTCTTGTGTTCGCAGGCGCTTAGGTTCACCTACTGCAATAAACTCAATCTATATGACATGAACCTAGCAAACAGTCCCCAAACACATATTCTCGTTTCTAATTCTTTATATGTCCGTATCATTCGTATATCAATAAAGTCACCAGGTGATAGCCCTAACACTGACGGCATTCACCTTAGTGGTTCCCAACATGTCTACATCTATGACTCAAACATTCAAAGTGGTAGATCTATGACTCAAACATTCAAAGTGGTATGTAATATATATATATATACCATTTTGGTCATCAAAAATTATCTTTTTACCATTTTATCTTAGTTTAATTCAATTCTTTTATTAATAGGTGATGATTGTGTCTCCATCGGGGACCACAATTCGCATGTATTGATCGACGTTGCTCATTGTGGTTCCAGGACACGGTATTAGGTGAGTTATTTTTCATTAATTATCTAGTTGAAGTAAGGCTTGTTTGGGAGCACTTTTAATTTTCTTTGAATTATGGTATATTAGCATCGGAAGCCTAGGCAAGGGAGCGAAAGGGGTACGGAAGTCCATGGTAGATGACATTGTAGCAAGAAGAGTTCGCTTTGTGAATACTAGCAATGGCGCAAGGATCAAGACATGGCAGGTATAATATATGTATTTACTTAAAAGCTAAAATTCAAAGGGTGTCTTATATTTTTTGTTAATAAAGATACAAGGTTTGGGAGCATAGGGAAATTTTTAGTCCCAACTCTACGTTATTTCTAATATTAATATCACATTCTGTGTTATATATTATACAATTTATCAGTTGGATCCTCTGTTATGAACACCGTTACTCTCAGATTGTTTTTTTTTTTTTAATCCATTTATATTATTATCTTCATATCCTAAGTCTACCAAATTTTGTGGGGATTTATGATAGGGAGAGGAAGAAGTCAGAGACGGTAGAGGGAGACAAAGAAACAAGTAGTTTGTGTAGGGTGTTTTGTTTAAGTTTATTATTGTCCTTTGAAATACTTAAATTTCTTATGTCAATATTTTACTGTGAATTCCTAATGGTAGGGGTCTGATTGATAAATCGATAACTTATAAAAGGATGACATTACTTTAGGAAGTCACTTCAACAGCAGTGGCACTCAATTTTTTTCTGTCTATTTTACACCCTGATCAGTTTTAAATCTGTTACTTCCTAGGGTTGTAGATGCATCAATTCAACAAAGTATTAATCTAATCATCAACAGGTGATCTTGAGTTCAAAAATCAGAGTTGTTGTCGATCACTGGATCAATATATTTGCGAGTGTGATGCAACCACAGCTTTATGAAGCACATAAGAAGTGCAATCCAATGTGAATCTGCTGCTGTGTATAATAGCTTCAACTCACTTTGTTTTTTCTCTTTACTTTGTTTCAATAGGGTGGGAATGGTGTGGCTCAAAATATCGTATTCGAACAGATAAGTTTCACATCTGTGGAGAATCCCATAATTATTGATCAAAATTATTGCGGTAAACGTGGTCAATGTAAGCCACAGGTGAGGATCCATGTTCTCTTTCTCTTCATGTTTGCCCAGGGTACTTGTAGATACCATATCAGTTTTTCTTTTCCTTTTTTTTTTTTTTTCTTTCTTGGTAAGATACTATATCAGTTACTGACTGAGTTTATAATGTGTGTTGATGGAAGCTCACCGCTGTTCATGTAAGGAATGTAACTTACCGGAGTCTTAACGGAACATCAAGCACCAAAGAGGCCATGAAATTCGATTGCAGTCAAGCCGTCCCTTGCGACCAAATAATGTTGGATTCTATATTAATAACCCCGGCAACCAAGGGTGAGCAAGTGTTGTCTATTTGTAATAATGCTCATGGATCGACTAAAGGATTAGTTCAGCCTCCAAGCTGTCTGAAATGATCTTCTCTGTGTACACATCTTGGGACTTGCTCGGGAAATTTGTATCAATGTATTTATATCAATGTTGCACATGTATTTGGACGATGGGAATAAATTGAACATTGAAGGTTTTAAACGCACATCACTCTCTTTAATGGTTTACTCAATTCAGTGTTATCCTAATTAAACATGATTTGCTTGGAATTTCGTATCCATTCATTTAAAGTCGAGAACCCATTCAGCTAGACTCATCTTCTTCATTCCCTCATCTCCTTCTTCACTCTACTAATAACCAACATATGCATTGAAAAAGTATCTATCAATAGATGTAAATTCCCTAATACATGGCAGAGCAGTTGGAGACTTCGATGAAATGGATAAAAATCAGGCATTTCCAGCCTTCTATAGCTTCCAACCAAACTAAATTAATAATGGGATACAATTAGTCCAAGGTTGGCAATGAGAGGGGGTTAAATCAATGTAGATGTTAATCGTAGTGGGTGGGTCCCACTACAATTTGCACCATAGGTGGCAGCAAGATGGTTACGTAGTCCAAGATGACTACCCCTCTATTTAGTTGAGTCCAAGTAGGACTCTAATATTCATTTCCCTCACTTGGATGAGTGTAAGTAAAACCTAATTAAAAAATTAGTGTTGAGAAAAAATATTATAAATAGAGGTGTTGGTAATACTCCATATATATCAATATTGTTTAATTGAAGGGGAAAAGATTCCTTACTGGATTCGCTTTCCCTTTTATGAAGTATTCGCAGCGGAAGTAAGTCTGGATCCACGTTCTTGTTCCACCACCAAATCTTTACCAAGATGATTCCACAATCACAAGGAAAGGGAAGTATTTCCACAACCCAAATGCTTGTGGAATAAAAGATGGAAGAAGATCTAAAGCAAGGAAGGAAACCTCCAAGCCAGTAATTCTAGGAGAGAGAGAGAAAGATGGAGCCGCCTCTTTTCTGAAAGAAATCTCGTACGAATGAAATCACACTCTTACTCACTAATGCGGTGGTTACAAATATATGACCTATATTCTGTAACCGCCTTAATTGTGAGTTTCCAGATTTGCCCTTGGGCAACTAATTTATTAATTATATTAATAAATTCCAACAACTCCCACTTGCACAAGGGCAAGTGTTAATCTTTCAATGTGTCCCAGACACATGTATATCCCAGATATACACATTCAATCTCTCTGCTATGTATCCCAGATACATAGACCTCTTGTGTCCCAGACACACATGTATATCCTAGATATACATATATATATTGATCTCTTTGCTATGAATCCCATATACATAGACCATCTGTGTCCTAGACACTAACATCCACAAGTCATACTAGCAAAATGGGTTGTGCGACCGGTGATATACCTGCACACATGAGCCCCAAACTAGAAACCTTCCCAGAAGGCCAGAATGGCACATCACTCAAAGAAACAAATCAAATAAGCATTAGTATAACACAATGTCCTAGGTTTATTCAAACTCACCAGACTGAAGGTATCTCGATCCCTCTAAGAGATCAACTTCTTGTCCTTAAAATGTTCACTACTGTAACACATACAGTTGGTGCCGGCAAACACTTTTAGGGTGCAATTTAATCAAACCTTTCCTTTCGCCCCAGACCATCACTACACTTAGGATTGACTCCTTTCCCAGTAGTGCCTCTTTAGGTCGAATCTATCATGACCATAGGTAACACCCCAAAGTAGCCACATCAATCCTTTGTTTCATGATGTCGTCGAAAGTCACTAAGAACACTAACGGACCATAAAGTCCAGGACTCACACAATGAGTGGAGCAGGGATCCATCCTCTCATTTCCATAGTATGATATACGTGCTATGGTGGAGCATTCTATATACAATAGAACGTATGCCCATCTCAACACCATACAGGTCTTAGTCTAGTCGCAACCTCTTGCGCCTAACCCGAGTTTCTTTATTGTCGCCACCCTAGCGCCACATAAAGTACTCGCACTGGCTCCTATAGGCAACATGAATAGTGGGAACATTCATGTCGATTCTCTTCACAATAGAGAAACTCATCTTGATTCCAAATCAAGGCGACATCATGATTGTGAATTGACCCACACAAAGTCATTCACAATCCGTCTCATCTCTGCTCGCCTCCAAGGCGCCAGAGGCGAATGCTCGTGTCAGTGAGCCATTCTCTTGCCTATTGACATATCTTGTTTTATGCTAGAAAAACACAATCACATAGAAAGTGAATAAAATAAATACTGGAATGAACTCATATTACTCAATAATAAGAAAGTCTCAATACAAAAGTAAGTCACAATCTATGCAAGCCCAAGGATTTTACATGAGAAATAAAAACATCCTTAGCTATAGGTTTGGTAAGAGGGTCAGCTACCATTTGACTAGTAGATATGTGCTTAAGTACAACTTTCTTCCTTGATGTAATGTCTCTAACAAAGTGATATCTCAATTGTATATGTGTGGTCTTCCCATGATACTTGGGGTCCTTGACATAGCTAAGAGTTGCCGTACTATCACTGTAACAACCCCCATATTTCTAACCCGAGATCCGTATTACAGGTCCGAGAACCCGAAGGTCAAGTCGGGTGAACTCGTGGAGTGTCCGGATTGAAGCCCATGATCCATACCCTGGACCCATGGATCTGGATCCTTTATCTGAAGAGCCTGCCTTGGTTGGATTTTGGAATTCTGAAAGTCAGGTGTTGTTCGGAGAAGTCCGGAATGAAGGTAAGATCTCTCCCATCTCTTCTTTAGGGCTAGGTTGGCCTTGGGTATCAACCCCCTAGCAAAAGCACCATTGTATGGAAAATTACATGGGGGCGGTTGCTAGTGGCAGTCGATCAAACCAAGCGACCATCTGGAGCGACCGCCCGGTCTATTTTAGGGGATTTTGCCCTATTTTGCCCCCTAACTTCTATAAAAGGCAACCCTCATCTAATTAACGAATACTTTATTTGTGGTTGCTTATTTGGGAGGTTAGACGGCTGCGGGGAAGATCCGAAAGAGACTCTGGAGTGCTGGCAGTGACTTGGAAGATCAGTCCTTTCCTTCTCTGACTCTCTGGCGTGAGGTATTGAATTAATCCTTTGTTCTTTACTCTCTTTGTCCGTTAGATTAGTATTAACCCTTTTCCTTGTCTTTGTGATTACCCCCTTGGATATTTTAACTCTCTTTTTAATCTACTTGAGATGAATTAACCCTAAACGAAACCCTGTTTCCGTGAGAAGGTTAATCCAGCCAAGGGGAGAATTATGGGTAATCTATTGATGGTAATGGTTAGATTTCCCTCACCCTTTTGGCTTAGGGAGTGTTAGATTCGAGACTTAGGTCAAGAATACTCGAAATCCATATTGAATTTGAGTAATCAGAGGCCTGAGTTTCGGATTGAAACTCACTGTTTTTGGGGCGGTCACTAGTGGCGGTCGCTCAACCTAAGCGACCGGCCCAAGCGACCGGCTGGTAAACAGAGACCAAATGGTTTTTGGTTCTGATTCAAATTGATTCATTAACTTATATGTTACTGTAACCCTGTATATAGGTAACTACTATTTGAAAGAAAAGTCATATAATTGTTTATCGGGTTTCATTTTCCGGACAATCTTATTATATGCAGGTAAGGACAATTCATCCTATCTCTTAAATAGACTTATAATATGTTAACCTAGTGAATATTTGAAATCATATTTCTTTATATATGTTGCTGTTTATATGTCTTATATAGAAATCATATTACTTTACTGCTGTTTGTCTTCATTATATACAAATTATGTTGATGATGGTTGTTATGTATTGATGGTAGTTGGTATATGGTTCTGATGGATGAGGTATCTATTTTGGGATATCTTAGCTAGGGATATCGGAGAGGCTGTGGAATGGGATACATGCCCTGCTGATGTCTCCAAAGACTTGTCTTTACTATTTGATGGCATGATTTAGGTAGAGTCTAGATTGCATGGTTAGGTACCCCACATGCTACTACCCTTTCTGTAGGGGGATTGAAACCGAGTGACCCGTGATGACAGTGATGTGACTTGGTGGTCCACTGTTAGTCATATAAATGGTAGGGTTGCATATGTTAGGGTTGGGCTCATGGATGTCCAAGGATCGAACCGGGTGTCGTGAGGAATCATGAGAGCATCCGCCCCAATAATATGTGGATGACCATAGGGTTAAGGAGTGGAGTCCAACAGCGGTAGCTAGTCCGTGAGGATTCTTTCTCCTAGGTTGCGAAGGATACTTGAACCGAGTTGGTTGGTGCCATAGGGGATGTATCTGGACTTCATGTAGACATGTAACCAGTATGACCTTGCATTGGATTAGAAACACCGACATGCGCCAGTACTCATTACCAATGGTCGTGGTAAGAGAGTGTTGACTTAACCCCCATACATGGAATTGAGAGCCAGGTGTGGACTTTTCCCTTTTTCCCAAGATCCCTACAGAAGTAGCCAGTCCTTGCCGGATCAGAGTGATGAGACTTACCCAGAGGAGGGCTGGTGTATATCTTAAAGCATGTCAACTATTAGAGACCTGCATAGTTAGAAATCATAGTATCATTCATATGTTGCATTCATTCATATTATTTATGTATCTTGGCATTGTTGGATGATTGATGGGATTGTGATTGTTTCTTACTGAGGCACAGAAGAAGGAACTTTACAGGAAGATGGACTGGTTTCCTATGAAGGAAGCATCCCATATGAAGAAGATGTGGCACCGTCAGTGGGAGATGGAAATAGCATTTGCGGGAGCTCCTGTAGCTGCATGGAGTGCGCTTATCGCACCTATTGATGATCAAAGGCGGAGGGTGGTCAGAAAGTTTGCTCGGCGAATAGAGTTGAATTGGAGGACACCTTACCTTGAGATTCATGAAAATCATTTTTTAGATTTAGAAAAGGAAACTGGGAAGAAATTGATATAACCTTTTTGTTTACATCCGCTGAAACCCTTATTCATTTTATTTATTATTTCTTTCCTTTATTATTGTTATTGGAGTATTTGGACTCTGTAATTCATTTAATTCAGTTATTGAATAGTCTTTGCTCTTGATTATCTTTATTTGTCTTAAATATTGTTGATAGACTAAAACCTTGGATCTTGTGACGGATCGCACCCACGGGTTGTCGGGCGGGTAACCAAGACCGACGGGTGGGGTGTGACAATCACAGTAGATAAGGGCAGCCTCTTTGGATGTCATCACAATCCCAGTATGTTGAAGGAATCTCCTCAACCAAACAGTCTCTTGAACCGTAGCTGAGCATGCCACATACTCTGCTTCCATGGTCGAGAGGGATATACAAGTCTACTTCTTGCTACACCACGAAATGGCCCCGCCATTCAGCAAGAAAACATATCTAGGGGTTGATTTGCACTCATCAATGTCTCCAGCCCAGTCGGCATCACTATAGCCAACTAAGCGCAAATCCAATCCTTGGTAACACAACATGTAGTTACTCGTTCCTCTGAGATATCTCAATATCCTCTTGACTGCTTTCCAGTGCTCTATGCCTGGGTTTGATTGGTATCGACTAACCAAACCCACTGAATAACAAATATCCAGCCTAGTACACATCATAACGTACATTAGGCTAACCACTGCACTGGAATATGGAACCCTTTCCATCTTGGTTTTCTCCTCTGGAGTCTTAGGACTCATATCAAGGCTCAAATGCAAACCCTTCTCCACTGGAGTATCAATTGGTTTGCAGTTGTGCATTTGGTATCTTGTCAAGACATTGTCAATATAGGTCTCCTGAGATAAACCCAGTAATCTCTTTTGCCTGTTTCTGACAATCTTGACACCAAGCACATAGCTTGGTGGAAGCGCACATTCCACTGTCTAGATGCTTGCTTTAAGTTGTATATGGACTTCTTAAGCTTGCACACTTTGCGCTCAAGTCCATTTGCTTCAAAGCCTTGAGGTTGATCCATATAGATCACTTCCTCAAGTTCTCCATTGAGAAAAGCAGTTTTTACATCCATCTGATAAAGCTCCAAGTCCAACTGAGCAACAATGGCTAGTATGAGGTGGATCGAGGCAAACCTAACCATAGGGAAAAAGTTTCCTCATAATCAACGCCCTCTTGTTGGGTGTAGCCCTTAGCCACTAAACGATCCTTGTATCTCTCAATAGATCCATCCTCCTTTCTCTTGATCTTGAGAACCCACTTGTTCCCAATTGCCTTTCGGCCCGGCGGCAAGTCAACCAAGTCCTAAACATGATTAACTTTCATCGACTCCAACTCTTCCTCTATTGCTTTCAACCATTCCCTTGAGCTTGACCCGGCAAGAGCTTCCTGCACTCTCTTCGGTTCATGCTCATCGACTAAAGTCATCTCATAGTCGATCTCTTCAGGAGTTACTGTGAAACCCAGCCCTAATTTGACCCTGACCTTGACCCAGTAACCCGGTTGTTTTTAGGTCCGAAGACCCAGAGTAAAGGAAGAAGCCAACTATGGGCCATCTTAGTAGAAGACATGGTGTTTGACTATGAACCCATGGATGTTGTTGATGGAGTTCCATACTTGGATGTCGGTGTAGATTTGGAAAGGAAGCTGCAGCTGTCTGAAGATGAGATTAGTTGAAGGACTTGGAGTATTATCTGACTTGGTTTGGAGGTATTTCCTTACACTTGATGTGTAAAATCCAGCTTTTACCTAACCTTGACCCGACCCGGTCATTGTTATGTTTGTAGGTCCAAAGACCCGAAGTGGTGGTAGGAGGGACTTATGGGCCCTACTGGTTGATGACGTAATGTCGGGATTCCGGTTTATGGACATTGATGATCTTGCTCCTTCCTTGAGCACATTACCAGTGCTAAGTTAGAATCTGCGCACTGATGAAGAGCGAGACAATTGAAATAGCAAACGGACTCCTGTGCATAATCCGAAGGTACTCCCTGAAACTAGACCTATTGGGTGAACTGTAGGAGAAAACCCCATGCAATTTGACCTTGTATAGCTCTCCAAGTCCGCATCTAAAGTTGCTGAACTATTCTGTAAAATTTCTGCAGAGATTGTTTTGGTCGATACTATTGGTCGATACCATCGACCAAAGGTATCGACCAACAAGTCTGCTGAGCCCAGATTTAAAGATTCTTGGAATATTCTTTTCTATTTATTTATTCCTCGAGAACTCCTCCTTGGTAGTGGTGAAGCATCTTCTTCATCAATCATTACCAACCACTCATTCCTACTTTCTTGTTCCACTTTAAAGGTATGACTCTCTCTCCTAATCACTTTCTCACTCATCTTTTCTCTATTTTACTGTTGGGACCATGGCCAAGGTGCTGCAACCTTGCATACACCTTGCCATGAACCTTCTAAACCCCATACAATGATGTTTTCACCGATATGACTATGATTGATTCACCTCATGATCATTGACTACACATTTCCATGATTTATTGCTTACCAACTTGCTTTATTTACCAAAACTGAGATGAAGCTCATGATTAACCTAATCTATACCTTGCATATGTGCTCCATGTTACTTCTAAACGATTCCCTACCTAATCCCCCATGTTTTCCCCTAATTTGCATTGAGATATAGCCAATGCCATGATCTACAACTCTTAACCTTAATATGTCAATTTGGGGATTTCCAAATGGACCATTGGATTATGAAAGTTTCTTGATAATTAGTGTCCCCATGTTGTGCTTAGACTATCCTCCAAGTTTCATGTCAATCCGAGACCCGGAAGACCAAATCTGGGCAAGAATCCGAAAAGCCGAACTTGCTGTCCTGGAATTGATTTGGTCGATACTATTGATCGATACTATCGACCAAATGTATCGACCAATAGAGTTCTTGTCGAGCAACTTTTGCCCGATTCGATTCGTTTGATCTCCGATTGTTCGATTTCTTCTCTAACCTTTCATATATGCTTGTTTAGGACTTTAAGACTATTTGGGCCATTGCTTGTGATCTTGGACCATTCTCTTCTCCGATTCAAGGTAAGGATAGTTATCGATGTAATTACCTAGGATATGGAAATCTTGACTTGGTATTCCTAACCTAGTAAATATAGTTTCTATTTCATATTCTTATCGTGTTAGACTTGCTACATATGTCTTTTAACAGTAGCTTTGTGTTTACATTATATTACTTCAATGTTTTATCATGTTTATCAATTTCAATATATGATGACTTATGTCAATGTCATGAATTGAATGTTTATTATGACGTTGTATCTTGTGAACTGATATGATGAACTTGGGCATGTGATTGCTTAAGTATAACTTGGGATTGAGGGGTACCCTACTGGTGCTTCTGTCCTTGGACATCGGAGGGAATAGTATGGGATGTTCTCCGAAGGTGTCCATTGACGCTTTCCGGGTTATTGAATGACATGCATAGGATTTGTCTAGATGTATGGCTAGGATGTCCCTATCATATCAGACCCGATTCGGAAGGGCATTGAGACCGAACAACCCGTGGTAGTAGTGTGGATTTGTGGGCGCTCAAGACCGGTATCCACTCCGTGAGAGGACATAAATTGCATTACGGTTACCCGAAAGGGGCCATTTATTGGTAGGGTTACAAATGGCTAGACTTGGGCTCACGGGCACTCAAGACCGGTGAAATGATCCGTGAGAGGGACGTGAGAGCTTCCCGTTTACCATTTGTGGATGACCAATAGGGTTGATGAGTCCGGTGAGTAATATCCGTGACTCTAGTGTGAAGGATACCGGAAAGGATCCCGAGAGGGGAGGAATGGAAGTATCTGGAACTGGCATGATATGATTAAGTAGATGACTTGCATTGGGCTAGGCTATACCCTGACATGCTCCAATACTTAGACCAAACGGTGATGTGAGAGAGCGGTGACCGAAACCCCAACCATGGATTTGTCCGAGAGGGATGCAGGACCCAATTTCCCCCGGTGATGAGTGACTGAGACTACCTAAAGAAGTATGGTGTTATGACTTAAAGCATGTCTACCATAGATGACCAGCATACTTAGAATAAAGTCATATTGCATTATATGCCTCATATCATCTGCATCATTTTATGATTATCTTGTGGTTTATGTGTGGTGGGATAACTTCCTTCTTTGAGTTCTTTTGAACTCATTCCTTTTCTGTTGCAATATTTTGTTAGGCTATTCTACGGTGATTACTCTGATGGCACCCTCCCTGAGGCGGACCCAGATACCTCATACTACCATCCGGAGGCTGGCTACGTTGAAGACTTCGGTGACCATACCGAAGAAGATTACCAGGCGTACCAGGGTTAGCCCCGGAGTTGTATGGGAGCAGTCATGTTGGGTCTCCATGGTCCTCAACTTTGAAGAAGATATATTTATTATGGAGGAGACCTATGAGTAGTTACCTCTTCTTTTGTGACAGTATACTTAGAAGAATTGTAATAACTTTAACTTACCTTTATAACTTGAGACTTGTACTTAACTAAATTTTGACCTCACTTCCGTTTGGTGAAGGAGTGGATTCCGCCCATTGCCTTCTTAATTTATCTGATTTGATATTTATTTCCGCACTCTGATTATGTCTAACACCTTATTTCTGAATTCCATGATCATTCATTGTTAGTTTATGATTATTATCTGTTCATGATTGTATTATCATCGATGTGGATTATGTGGTCCCTGAACTATGGATCTTCGGGGCTGTGGATCACATCCCGGATATGCCAGATAGGGTACCGGCTGGGTGGATGTGACATGATGTGTATGCAAAAGCCCATAAGGTTTAAAGCCCATTTGATCCTCCAAATCCCTAATTATTCCTTACTGTCTACCTTGGTTGACTCCTTGGTTGAGTGGGCCACTCGACCAAGCACCCAAGCACTCGACCAAAGGGGTGTCAAATCCGAGAATTTGTAATTTTAGGGTTTTTCACTTTTATTTAAACCCTACTTCGTATTTCTTTGTTACGGCTGCCTCCTAAACACTTTGTGAACGTGAGAACACCTCTCCGAAACTCTCTCTGGTGATTTCGAAGACTCCTCTGCAGATCTGAAGCCTCTCATCGCTGTTCTTACAATTCAAGGTTAGTAATCGCTTCAACATTGCGAATTTCTTTTCTTCGATCTTGTTCTTGATTGAGATTAGGAAGTAGATGCTGCATCCTTGCAACCATCCCTTCGTGATCTCCTTCGTTTCTTTGAGATCTATGATCATCATCATGATCTTAACCCTGGCCGTATATTTTTCTGGAAACCCTAACCCTTGCTTGAATTCTGGAAAACTTTGGTGACCTCCCATGCGAGGGAAACCTCATGGGTAATATTTCTAGTAACCTAAACTATAATTTCTATGATTTTCTTGTTATAATTGGCAAATCATTAATTCCCTTTCATTCTGTGATCATAACCTTTCCTAGGGAGCCATAAAGGTTGAAACCCTAATTTCTTGGGTTAGATCAAGAACCCATATTTTTACCATGATTTGATGTTTTTATCTTCCCATATGATTCTAATACATCCTAGGAAGTTCCCCTTTGAATTTCGGATCAATCCGACTTCAAACGAGGAAGTTATGGCCAAAGCAGTCTGTACAATTCCGTACTGACTTGCTTGGTCGACTGTTTGGTCGACTGGGCCAGTCTACCAAGCACTCGACCAAAGGAGTCAGTAGCTTCATTTTTCGCCCGATTTGATTCATTTGCTCTCTGATCTTTTAGGCATCTTTCCTAACGTTGTATCTATGGTTATTAGAAGTTTATTTGCTAAGTTTGGAGTTGCTCACTTTGATCTTTGGATCATCTTCTTCGATAATAAAGGTAAGGACAATTATTTCCTTAACTACATAGATTGCTTGTTCTCTGGTTTCTACCTTTTGAAACTATGAGATTACTTACTATTATTGTAATTTAATTATGATCTCTTACTGTGAGAACAGTAGCACTTGTTTATATTATCTTTTTCATTATTCATGTTATATGAATTACTTATTATTACCTAATCTGATTTTGCTTTTACATTCTCTTGTATATGATGAACTATTGGTTGTATATGTCATGACTGATCTGAGAATGTGTTTGCTTAAGTCTTGTTTGGGATTGGGGAGTGTCCTTTTGACACTTCTGTCCTTGGACATCGGAGGGAATAGTATGGGATGTTCTCCGAAGATGCCCATAGACGCTTTCCCGAATCATTGGTTGTCATACCTAGGGAGGTTCTAGCAGTGTTTGGCTAGGATATACCCCTGTTATATCAGACCCGAATCGGAAGGGTATTGAGACCGAACGACCCGTGGTAGCAATGTGATTCACGGGCGCTCAAGACCGGTAACCAACCCGTGAGAGGACGGGAATCATATTGTGGGGGCCATTTATTGGAGGGTTGCATATGGCTAGACTTGGGCTCATGGCCGCTCAAGACCGGTAACCAACCCGTGAGAGGACATGAGAGCTTCCCGTTTACCATATGTGGATAACCGATTGGGTTGATGAGTCCGTATTCCGAGTTGGTCGGTGCCATAGGATACGCTGACTCTAGTGCGAAGGATACCGGAAAGGATCGTCAGGGACAAGGAATGGACGTATCTGAAACTGAGATGATATAACTGATTAGATGACTTGCATTGGGCTAGGCTTTTCCCTGACATGCGCCGGTACTTATGCCAAATGGTTGTGAGAGAGTGTGTTGACTAAATCCCCTACCATGGTTTGATGAGGACTTTACCCAATTACCCGACAGACCCAAGATGCCAAGATGGCTGAGGGGGAGTGAGTGACCTACCCAAAGAAGTACGGTGCTATGACTTAAAGCATGTCTACCATAGAGACCAGCATACATAGAGTTTAGATACATTCATACTTTATCTATTTCATATTGCATTGCATCATGTTATGTTTTGTCACATGTTATCTATGATGTTATGGATTAACTTGCCTTATTGAGTTTCTTCGATTCCTTTTTGTATATTTTCTTGTTAGATTATCCTGCAGGTATAGATTATTATGATGAGCAGTACAGTGAAGCGCAAGACGATGAAGAGTATTACACGCAAAGTACTGGTGACGATCAAGATTACTCTGATGATCCCCCGGCGGATCAAGCTGCGTACTACTTTTGAAAACAACATAGAGTTAGAAAGGATTCATTGGGTTGATGAAGTCCACACTTATGAAGACATTATCTATAGACTAGAAGACTCTTGTTCCTAGTTTATTTATTAGTACATTTGTTTCAGTTGTTATTTCCTTTTTGACTTTCATACTGCGTTCCGCTATGTTTGTGGAGTGAGTTTCCGCCTCACTTTACTTCTTTTGATATCTTCGGATATTTGGTATCATTTTCCGCACTCTGATTATATTATTTATTCATTTCTTGAGTTAAACCTTTTGTTTATAATATTTAAACCTTGATTATTTCATGTTTATGATTATGTTATTGTATACATGGGAGGATGATTTCCTCGATACTTGATCTTCGGGGCTGTGGATCACACTCCCGGGTATGCCAGTAAGGGTACCAGCTAGGGGGATGTGATAGTTACCATGTAGGCTTCATCCTCTATGTCGAAATGTAGACGAGGAACTAGCCCACGCCCACTACGGCGCAAATGCATGTCAGATTGCTCACCATCTAAGGTAGCTATCACATCTGCACTCCCACTCCCACTAGGATCTTCTGAATGAACCCCAGGTTCATTACCCAGAATCTGAATCCCTGGAATGACAGGACCACTATCTTGTATCTCAAAGAATTTCGATGATTCTTTGTTAACTCCTAAAAGAGATGGAAAATCATTCTCCAAGAATGTTGCATCCCTAGACTTAAGTTCCATTCTCCTCTCACTCTCATCTAGTCCAATGAAGACATGGCCCTTTGAGGGTTCAGAATATCTAACAAAGATACACTTTCTTCCTCTGGGTCCAAGCTTTCCATATTGGTGAGAAGTAGAGTGAACATATGCTGCACATCCCCATGCGCACAAGTAACTCAAATCTGGCTTACTTCCGGTCCATTTCTCATATGGTGCGGAAGGAACCGATTTGGTTGGAACTCTGTTGAGGATATAGGCCGCAGTCAGCAAAGCATCTCCCAAATAAGAGATGGGTAGATTTGCCTCGCGCCATCATGGATCTCACCATGTCTAGCAAGGTTCTATTCCTCCTCTCAGCAACCCCATTTTGCTGTGGAGTCCCTGGAATAGTAAGTTGTCTTGATATCCCATTTTCATCACATAACCCTTTGAACATATCGGAGAGATACTCTCTACCTCTATCCGTTCTAAGAGTTTTAATCCTTTTATCTAAATGATTCTCAACTAAGCTCTTGAATTTCTTAAAACATTCCAGAGCTTTTGACTTATGAGATATTAGATAAATGTGACCATACCGTGTATAGTCATCTATGAATGTGATGAAATAAGCTTGTCCTTTTCTAGTATGCACATTCATGGGTCCACACACATCTGAATGGATAAGTTCTAAAGGAAGAGAGGCTCTCAAAGCCTTTTAAAATGGTTTTTTAGTTGTTTTTCCTGCTAGACATGACTCACAGGTTGGCAAATCAGATAGTGAACCTTGGCCTTAGAGACCTTCTCTTGCCAACCTGTTCATCCTATCTAAGCCAATATGTCCTAGTCTAGCATGCAACAATTAGAATCAATACACATAGTATTTTGGCAAACAAAAGCACTACTAGAATTAAATGAATAATCAATTGTATCCAATACAATGAAACCATTATTAAGAAAACCATAACCATAAACTGTATCACCCAGATACAAAACCAAAGAATTGCTTTCAAATACAACTCAAAAACCATGTCTCATAAACCACTCTTGTTTCTGTTCCCACCTCTGTTACTTTGCCTAGACCACTAAGGTTGAGCTCTCTCCTTCTTGCGGTTGAAGTCTGCACCCTTACTAGTGTAAAACCCAGCCCTAACCTTGACCCGGAAACCTTGTTATTTATAGGTCCGATGACCCGAAGTAAAGTAAGAAGTCAGCTTTGGGCCATCCCAGTGGAGGACTTGGTGTCTGGCTTTGAATCCATGAAAGTTGATGATGAAGTTCTATTTATGGAAACTGAATCTTGATGAAGATCGGATTAGTTGATGGACTTGGAGTGCTCTCTATCTTGGTTTGAAGGCATTTCTACCTACTAGGTAAGTCACTTGACATGTGTGCAAAACCCCTTTAGGATTGGATTTGATCTGGGTCTTCAATTCCCTGCTTTTGGAAATTGTTGCATCGATCGATTGGTCGTTGGACCAGTCGACCAATCCACTCGACCAATGAGTGTTGTCTTTGGCAATTAGGTTATGCTTGCTCTATTTAAGTCCAATCTCGAGTCCACTTCGTATTTGCTGCCTCCAAACTCTTTGGAACGAACCAAAGACCTCTGCAAGTCATCTCCCTTGCATCCTTGGTGATTTTCTTGACGGATCTTCGTCGAAACTCTTCCTTTTCATCAAAAGGTATGTCTACACTCTCTTCTTCTCCTCTATCTCTTATTTTCTTTCCTTTTTGAGTTGAGACAGTAGAGGAGATGCTGCATTCTCTATTGCAAACATCTCTGGACTTGTCTCTCATGATCATCCTAAGGATTAGAGGCTAGAACAATGATCTTAACCATGATCATTGCAAGCTTTTGAAGGAATCATGATCAAACCATGATCTAATCTTTGTTAAACTTCTGATTTGAATTCCGATCTCCTTGGATCTTCTATATTGATCATGTTAGTAGTTAATTGCTGTGTTTTCTTTTCATGATCCATGATCTATCAATCTCTAGTTGTTCTCTTCTACCATACTATGTGTTCTTCATGAATCATGGTAGTTACATATATGGTAGGTTTTGTTTCCTTATTTAGATTTATGCTTTTAAGCCTATTTCCTTGAAGATCTAAGTATGTTTTCATGATACCTTTACCTGAAGCAATGATCCATCCTCCTATTGTTCTTGTCTTTGATTTCTATTTTGAATTCATCAAGATCCATGGTTGATCTAATTATGGTAACTTTTTGTTTCCTAATTTGGATCTTGATGGCTTGATTTGATTAGTGTTTTGAGGTCCCCTATATGTTAGAATACTACTGATGTAGTTTACCCCTTGATTAGTACCCTTTTGAACCACCAAATTCGGATTTCATATCTTAAAACTCTGTTTTTTAGGCTTATCGTCTGCATTGGTCGATTGATTGGTCGACTGGACCACTCGACCAATCCACTCGACCAATGAGTATAGCAACTCCAGAATTGGTCTATGTTGGATGTTTTGGTATCTTTTCTGTTAGGGATCTTTCCTAATATGTTGTATACACTTGTTTAGGACCTTCTTCTCAAGTTTGCCAAGATCTTACTTGATTTCTTAGGATTCCTTTGCGAGTTATAAAAGGTAAGGATGGTTATTTCCTTAATTACATAGATAGCATGAATCTAGTTTCTATATTTGAATATCATTGATATGTTTCTTTAATTAGATTCTTACAATGATATACTATTTGTTGCATAACCTTGATTACGGTAGCATTGCTTAAATTGATTCATGTATGATTTACTTACCAATTATATACAAAGTGATTGTAATTATTGATTTCTTTCCATATATGAAGTTACCATATATGTGATGATATGAATTGATGCATGTGTATGCTTAAGTATGGTTTGGAAAGGAGAGGTGTCCTTTTGACACTTCTGTCCTTGGACTACTACGGGAATATTATGGGATGTTTCCGGAGATGCCCTATGGACACCTTCCTAAACTGTTGGATGACATATCTAGGATTGTCTAGTAGTGTTTGGCTAGGATGTCCTGTTATGTCAGACCCTAATCGGAGGGGTATTGAGACCAAATGACCCGTGGTAGCAATGGGGATTCATGGGCGCTCAAGACCGGTAACCAACCCATGAGAGGACAGGAATCACATTGTGGGGGCCATTTATTGGTAGGGTTGCATATGGTTAGACTTGGGCTCACGGGCGCTTAAGACCGGTAACCAACCCATGAGAGGACGTGAGAACTTCCCGTTTACCATATGTGGATGATCAATAGGGTTGATGAGTCTGTAGTCAGGGACTATGAGGACTCTAGTGTGAAGGATACCGGAAAGGATCGTCAGGGACGAGGAATGGACGTATCTGGATCTGACTTGATGTAACTAAGTAGAAGACTTGCATTTGGCTAGGTTTTACCCTGACATGCGCCGGTACTTAGACCAATGGTGATGTGAGAGAGTGGTGACTTAACCCCCAGCCATGGAATGTCCCGAGGGATGCCGGACCCATTACCAACTGATGATGAGTGAATGAGACCTTCCTAAAGAAGTACGGTGCTATGACTTAAAGCATGTCTCGCAATAGAGACCAGCATACATAGAGTTAGATTCATTCATTCATTGCTTGTCTCATATCATATTGCATTTATGTTTGTTCTGAAATCCTGCCATTTATGATATTATGGATTTAACTGCCTTACTGAGTTTCTTTGAAACTCATTCCTGTATTGTACAATGTTTGTTAGACTATCCTGCAAGTACTGAATATTATGACGGTCCCTATGAAGAAGCGCAAGGCGAAGAGGCATATCTTCAGGAAGGTGATTGCGGTTACCACAATTACACTGAAGATCCCGCGAGTGGTTATGCTCCATACGATGCTTAGTCCTACCATTGAGTGGAAGCGTCCTTGTGCCATTTATGAGATTTACACTTATAAGGATGTTGTCTATAAAGTGGAGAATAATTTAGTTACCCATTGTACTTGCTACTGGGATTAGATTTTGTCTAGTTTATTCTCTTGTAGAGCTACTTTTCCGCTGGTTGTAGAGTGGGATTTTTGCCTCACTTTACTTATCTGTTTGACACTCTGATTATATCTAGTATTCTGATTTATTTATGATTCATTCTTTTCTTATTGGATCTATGGTTTATCTTCCGCACTTTTATTATGATTGTTCATGATTATGTTATTGTTTATGTGGGAGGTTGATTACTCGATACCTGATCTTCGGGCTGTGGATCACACTCTCGGGTATGCCAGATAGGGTACCGGCTGGGAGGATGTGACAACTAGTGCTTGCTTCAGCAGCAACTACTTTAGTGTGAGGGACATCGGCCAACATCCGATCCTCCTCTAGCTCAAGGTGCTTGGTAGCTTGATCAAATGTCTTGACCTCATCAACATGAGTCAAGAAGATCTTCATATGCTCCCAAGACTTAGGCAATCACCTGATGAGTGCAGAGACTTGTTCCTCATCAGTCTTTTGGAGCCCACATGTGCTCAACTCACTAATCATGTTGGACATGATGGTTATATGCTGCCTCATGGTGTGACCCTGGCGCATCTTATAACCATCAAATGTGTCACATCCCCCCAGCCGGTACCCTAACTAGCATACCCGGGAGTGTGATCCACAACCCCAAAGATCAAGTATCGAGGAAATCATCCTCCCACATATACAATAACATAATCATAAATAGTAATTAATCAAGGTTTAATATTATAAACAAAAGATTTAACTCAAGAAAGAATAAATGATATAATCAGAGTGCGGAAAAGATACCAGATATCCGAAGATATCAAGATAAGTAAAGTGAGGCGGAAACTCACTTCACAAACATAGTGGAATGTAGAATGAAAGTTTAAAATGAAATACAACTGAAACCAATGTACTAATAAATAAACTAAGAATATGAGTCTTCAAGTTTATAGATGACGTCTTCATAAGTGTGGACTTCATCAATCCAACGGATCTGCTCTAACTCTATGCTGCCTTCAAAAGTAGTACGCAGCTTGATTTGCCTGGGGATCATCATAGTAAGCTTGATTGTCGCCAGCACCTTGCGTGAAATACGCTTCATCAGCTTGCGCTTCACTATACTGCCCGTCATAATACTCTATACCTGCAGGATAATCTAACAAGAAAATGTACAAAAAGGAATGAGTTTCGAAGAAACTCAGTAAGGCAAGTTAATCCATAACATCATAGATAACATGTGGCAAAACATAACATGATGCAATGCAATATGGAACAGATAAAGTATGAATGCATCTAAACTCTATGTATGTTGGTCTCTATGGTAGACATGCTTTAAGTCATAGCACCGTACTACTCTTGGTAGGTCAGTCACTCGGCTCCAGTAGGCAGTGGGTCCGGGCATCCCTCAGGACAAACCATGGTAAGGGGTTAAGTCAACACACTCTCTCACAAGAATTTGGCATAAGTACCGGCGCATGTTAGGGAAAAGCCTAGCCCAATGCAAGTCATCTAGTCAGTTATATCATGTCAGATCCGGATACTTTCCCTATGGCACCGACCAACTTGGTTCCGTATCCTTCACACTAGAGTCAGCGTATCCTATGGCACCGACCAACTCGGACTACGGACTCATCAACCCTATTGGTTATCCACATATGGTAAACGGGATGCTCTTATGTCCTCTCACGGGTTGGTTACCGGTCTTGAGCGCCTATGAGCCCAAGTCTAGCCATATGCAACTCTCCAATAAATGGTCCCCACAATATGATTCCCGTCCTCTCACGGGTTGGTTACCGGTCTTGAGCGCCCGTGAATCACATTCGCTACCACGGGTCGTTCGGTCTCAATACCTTTTCGATTTGGGTCTAATATAACAAGGGTAAATCCTAGGCAAACACTACTAGACATCCTTAGGTATGACAACCAATGATTCGGGAAAGCGTCGATGGGCATCTTCAAAGAACATCCCATACTATTCCCTCTGATGTCCAAGGACAAAAGTGTCAAAAGGACACTCCCCAATCCCAAACAATACCTAGGCAAACACATTCTCAGATCAGTCATGACATACACAACCAATAGTTCATCATATACAAGAGAATGTAAAAGCAAAATCAGATTAAGTAGTAATAATTAACTCATATAACATGAATAATAAAAAGGATAACATAAACAAGTGCTACTGTTCTCACAGTAGGAGATCAGAATTAAAATACAATAACAGTATGTAAAATCATAGTTTCGCAAAGTAGAAACCAGAGAACAAGCAACCTATGTAGTTAAGGAATCAACTGTCCTTACCTGATTATCGAAGAATATGATCCAAAAATCAAAGAGAGCAACTCCAAACTTAGCAAATAAACTCCTAACAATCATAGATACAACATTAGGGAAGATGCCTAAAAGATCAGAGAGCAAATGAATCAAATCCGGCGAAAAACGAAGCTACTGACTCCTTTGGTCGAGTGCTTGGTAGACTGGCCCATCGACCAAGCAAGTCAGTACGGAATTGTACAACTGCTTTGGCCATAACTTCTTCGTTTGAAGTCGGATTGATCCGAAATTCGAAGGGGAACTTCCTAGAATGTATTAGAATCATATGGGAAGATAAAATCATCAAGTCATGGTAAAAATATGGGTTCTTGATCTAACCCAAGAAATTAGGGTTTCAACCTTATGGTTCCCAAAAAAAGGTTGAGATCACAGAATGAAAGAAAATTAAATAATTGGCCAAAAGCAATAAGAAAATCATAGGAAAACTAATTTAGGTTAACAGAAACATTACCCATGAGGTTCCCTTGCATGGGAGGTTAACAAGAGTTTCCAGAAGATCATACTAGGGTTAGGGTTTCAAGAAAATCTTCGGCTAGGGTTGAGATCATGATGATGATCATAGATCTCAAACAAACGAAGGAGATCATGAAGGGATGGTTGCAAGGATGCATCATCAACTTCCTGATCTCAATCAAGAACAAGATCAAGAAAAGAAAATTAATAATTCAGAAGAGATACTAACCTTGAATTGTAAGAACAGAGAAGAGAGGCTTCAGATCTGCAGAGGAATCTTCGAAATCACCAGAGAGAGTTTCGGAGAGGTGTTCTCATGTTCACAAAGTGTTTAGGAGGCAGCCGTAACAAAGAAATACGAAGTAGGGTTTAAATAAGAGTGAAAAACCCTAAAATTATAATTTCTCGGATTTCACCTTCCTTTGGTCGAGTGCTTGGTCGAGTGGCCCACTCGACCAATCAGTCGACCAAGGCAGACAGTAAGGAATAATTAGGGATTTGGAGGATCAAATGGGCTTTAAACCTTATGGTCTTTTGCATACACATTAAGTAACATGTCAAGTGTGAAGAAATACCTTCAATCCAAGTCAGATAATACTCCAAGTCATTCAACTAATCTCATCTTCAGAAAACTGCAGCTTCCTTTCCAAATCTACACAGACATCCAAGTATGGAACTACATCAACGACATCCATGGGTTCAGAGTCAAACACCATGTCTTCTACTGAGATGGCCCATAGTTGGCTTCTTTCTTTACTCCGGGTCTTCGGACCTAAAAACAACCGGGTTACCGGGTCAAGGTCAGGGTTAGATCAGGGCTTGGTTTCACAAAATGTGAGTCTGAGCTGGCGGCCTCTTGTGGTGGAAGTCCCTCCATACTGGAACTTCACAGCTTCCCACAAAGACTTTGCAGTCCTATGCTTCTCAAATCGAAGCATCAAGTCATCCCTCATGGAGCTTAGGATACTAATCCTAGCTACCCAGTCTTTCCTCTTCTAGGCATTGTAAAGCTCAAGGTTCCTGCTATACTGTGCAGTGGTACCTTCCTCAGGTGGGGACATGGTGTAGTTTACGGTTTCCAGCATGTTCTATTCTTCTAGGAGATACTGCACCTTTCGGTGCCAAAGGTCATAATACCTCTCATTCAGTTTATCTCCTTTCGCGAAGTTAGCAACAATGCTCTTGGTAGCAGCCATTTATTCTAGAGATGTTACATACAAGAATGAGTTCAATTAATCTAGCAAAAAACACAAGTCATGCAACAACAAATCATTCTAGCATAGTCAACCTATGGGATAAGCACTTAAACCAAAAGAGATGCTAACAAACATTCAATCAAATTCTCATGCAAACCCACATAGACTTAACATTAGTTTCATTCTGTGCAAGAAACATGATTGATAGATCCAAAAAAAAAAACATTTTTATTAAAATAAAACAGGCAATCATGTTAATGCTATGAGGTGGTTCACACAGAACACTTCTACTCATTAGCTCCCACTAGGCCCCATTAGGCCCTCAATGCTCAAACATCACACAGATTGTTGGGCCATTGGTGTCCAGTAAGTTAGAAACACATTCTGAACTGGATAGACCAATATCCAAAAAAAAAATCCATCTCCCAAACAGACTGTCGTCTGCCTTTTATGCCCAGACGAAAATTCCGTCTGGCATTCTGTGACCAGACGGACGACCGTCTGGCCCAGGCGGATGACCGTCTCCTAGACGGAAATTCCGTCTTGGTCACTGTGATCTGTTTGACACTAGACGGACGACCGTTTGGTCAGACGGTCGTCCGTCCTGGTCCACAGTGACCAAAAAACGGCGTTTTTTTTTTGATTTTTTCATGAACGAAATTTTTTCACTTTACAAAAATTCATCCAAAAACACATGAAAAAATCCAACAATAATTATTAAACAAAAAAATTATCATGGATAATCAATTCATGCAAAAATTCACAAGGGAAAAATACAAGGATCCTCCCATTCGGATCCGAACCCAAAACATAAGGGTTTCCAAAAACCCTATCAATTCTCCCATGGGTTTCGTATTAAACCCTGGATTCTCCGTAAACCCTTGATCCTCCCATTGGATCCATACAATAAAATTAAACAATGGGGAGGAACAAAAACCGTGGGAACCAATGGCTCTGATGCCAATGTTGGTAATACTCCATATATATATCAATATTGTTTAATTGACGGGGAAAAGATTCCTTATTGGATTCGTTTTCCCTTTTATGAAGTATTCGCAGCGGAAGTAAGTCTGGATCCACGTTCTCGTTCCACCACCAAATCTTTACCGGGATGATTCCACAATAGGAAAGGGAAGTATTTCCACAACCCAAATGCCTGTGGAATAAAAGATGGAAGAAGATCTAAAGCAAGGAAGGAAACCTCCAAGCCAGCGATTCTAGGAGAGAGAGAGAGAGAGAGAGAGAGAAAGATGGAGCCGCCTCTTTTTTGGAAGAAATCTCGTACTAATGAAATCACACTCTTACTCACTAATGCAGTGGTTACAAATATATAACCTATATTCTGTAACCGCCCTAATTGTGAGTTTCCAGATTTGCCCTTGGGCAACTAATTTATTAATTATATTAATAAATTCCAACAAGAGGGATGAAATATCAAATAGAGTACCAATAATAGAATACTCTCCTATGCTCTGCTAATTCTCCAAGCTAATTCTGAACCTCCATCATTGTGGTTCGTCGATTTGAAAGTGTGGAAATAACCTATAGAGTACACAAGGCAAATCAAGGTTTTCAGTGTTTAAATCCATTGCAGTCAGGATCACTAGGGTAAAGGATCTAGAACTCTTCCTTTTATGATTTTAATTTACATTGGTATTAGATCGAGGATGCGGTTAGGGTCCCCGGCAACGGCTGGTTTCATAGGTGTTGGTTGATTTAGGATGAAAATCATGGATTTTATTTTTTCCATTGACATGATTGAGTGTCAGATTTAATCCATTACCAATTACCTAACTTCTACCCAATTTGTGATTTGCAATCTAATGAGAAGTTTTTTTTCTCACGATTTATGACATTTCCTTTACGTAAGGAAGGCTTTTTGTTCTTTTCTTTCTTTCTTTCTTCTTCTTCTTCTTTTCTTTTCTTTTTCTTTTCTTTTCTTTTTTTTTTTTTTCTTCTCAAATTTGAAAAAGAAAAATCCTGAATTTTCACATGAAGGATTTTTTTTTTCTTTTTTGTTTTTGAATATTTTTTTATTCAGTTTAAATAGAAAAAAAAAAAAAAAAGAAAAGGAAGAAAAAACAATGAACAGTTTCTACTTTATGGTTAAAAAAAATAGAAGATAAAGGAAGAGAGAGAGTGTGTGGAGATTAGGGCTACAACTGGGCCGGGCTTTTGCAATCCCAAGCCCAGCCCTATATGTTCTAATCTAAGCCCATTAATGCCCTGACCCTAGTTCAGGGCCAAAGATTATTGTCCCTGACCTTATATCAAGGCCAAAGATTATTGTCCCTGGCCCTAAGCCCTATAGGACCAAGCCAAGCCATTCCTGCCTTAATTGGCCCTAATTAGCCTTGATTGACCCTGTCCCTGGCCCTGACCCTAATTAGCCGTGTCCCTAGCCCTGATTGACCCTATCTTGGCCCTAGCCTTAATTGGTCATATTCTTTGACCTAAAATAACAAATGTAAATTCATAAAATAAAATAATAATAATAATAATAATAATAATAATAATAATAATAATAATAATAATAATAATAATAATAATAATAATAATATAATAATAATAATAATAATAATAATAATAATAATAATAATAAAAGTATCATAAGTAAACTAAAAATAAAATTCATAGAAATATAAAATGATTCAAGCTCATACAAAATGATAAAATAGTTAGAAGTTGATAATGTTGCTTTAAACATAAATAAATTCATACTCCATAATTCTATATTGATCTCTGAAAGTCTCTCATTGCTTTGATGATGGAAATTGAAAACCTCTCCCATTACTTTGGTGATGGAAATTGAAAACCCCTCGCAATGATATCCTTATTCAAACAAAAAAATTATATTCAAAACTTTGTTAACAAGTAAATCAACGATAATTTAGTATTGATATTTTTTTTCGTAGTTAAAGAAAGTTAGAATTTCGTTTGAGAGAGAATTCTTCCACACACAGATAGGTGAGTGGGAGATGTATAATAATATTATATGAATTACAATTCAAATATTTGAGTTTGAATTACAATTTGTTTACAATCAAACTCTACAAGTTGTTGATACTTTAACTATAACTCAAAACTCTTCTTGATGGGTTGGAGATAAGATCAATCGAGGATACAGCTAGTGACGGTGGATTTGAATTTGAATTTGAATTCAGAGACTTATCCCTTTATAAAGAAAATTATATTTTTGTTACAGACATAGCTATCTGTCCTTAATAAGTTTTTTTTTTTTTTCTGAAATATCACATTGGAGGCAAAAGAAAGATGTCAATATTCATGATGAGAAGTTGGGGTGTAGATTTGTTAGATATTAATTCTCTATATACTAGCTTTTATTATTTATAATATATTATGTCGCCTTAGTCCAAAAAAAAAAAATCATTGATTTTTTGGAACTAAAAATGACTAAATTCGAAAAACAAAAATTATCTTAAAAATAATATAAAAAGTGAACTCATAGTCTAACATTATTAAAATGATTGAAGGTCAAAGTCGAGACTTATAGTTATATCAATGTTATTGTGAAGATTATGGTAAAAATATAATAATGATCAGGGTCAAATTAACATTAAGACTAAAGCCAAAATTAGGGTCAGGATCGGGTCAAAATTAGGTGGATGCTTACTACATTGGTAATGAAGATATACTTTATTTTTATTAATTTTTTTACAAAACATGATCATGTTTTTAAAATTTGGCAGGTGTCAAATATTCACTCATGTGGATTATAATTAATTCCTCTCCATATGGGTGGATGGTGCAGACTCAAATTAGGGCTAAAATCTTGGGCCTAGATCAAGGCCAAGATTAGGGCCAATATCAGGGCCAAGATCAAAGCTAGGATCAGGGCCAATATTAGGGTCAAAATCAGGGCCAGAATCAAGGCCAAGATCAGGGTCAGAATCAGGGCCAAAATCAGGGCTAGAATCAAGGCCAAAATCAGGGCTAAAATCTTGGGCCTAGATCAAGGCCAAGATTAGGGCCAATATCAGAGCCAAGATCAAAGCTGGGATCAGGGCCAATATTAGGGTCAGAATCAGGGCCAGAATCAAGGCCAAGATCAGGGTCAGAATCAGAACTAGAATCAAGGCCAAAATCAGGGCTAGAATCAGGGCCAAAATCAGGGCTAGAATCATGGCCAAAATCAGGGCCAAGAGGGCCAAAATTAGGGACGGGCCGGGATGGGCTGGGCTGGCCAGAGAGCAATCCCAGGCCCGCCCTTGGCCCTAGTTCAGGGCCAGAATATTTTGACCCTAACCCGCCCTTAGGGCCAAAATCTTTAGCCCAAGCCCTATTCGAGCTCAGGCGGGCTTAGGGCCGCCAAGGCCAAACTTGCACCCCTAGACTGGAGATCGTGAAACTCCTTTTTTGTTTTTTTCAGATTTGGATTCCATTAGTCTCCTTTAGGGGAGAGAGAGAGAGAGAGAGAGAGAGAGAGAGAGAGAGGAGAGAGAGAGAGAGAGAGAGAGGGAGAGAGAGAGAGAGAGAGAGAGAGAGAGAGAGAGAGAGAGAGAGAGAGAGAGAGAGAGAGAGAGAGAGAGAGAGAGAGAGAGAGAGAGAGAGAGAGAGAGAGAGAGAGAGAGAGAAGAGAGAGAGAGGGGAGATCGGGGAGATCCTCCCATAAAGTTTTTCTCTTTTTTTTGTTTTTTGTTTTTTTTTTTTGTTTTTTGATTTATGTTTTATGTTTTGTGTTTTTTTTGTTTTGTGTGTGTGTGTGTGTGTGTTTTATTATTATTTTTTTTTCCAGATTAGAAAAATAAAAAATGAATAAACTGTTGCTGGAAATAGGTTTAAACCTCTGACCTTGTGGTTGTCAACCACATGCTCAAACCAATTCAACAAAGCTCTTTTAGCACCATATTTAGTCTTTGAATTAAAAACATATTAGCCTAGAGTTATTTATGAATAAGTATTTTATATGTTTTTGCATAAAATTTGTTTTAGTGCAATTTTATGATCACTAGCTTAACTGCCATGTTTATTATATTGTTTTAAAATTCTTTGCTATGATGATTATGCAAAAAATTTAATTAGCAAAATACCCTCTCATGGCGGTTTAGACCTTTGATTCGCTCCATTTGATGAATGCATAATCGATCTCTTCCAAATAGACCATAAAGATATTTATTTATTCCTATAGGAGATCCTGTTTGGTGCTATCATAATGACACTTTTTATGTATGTATGCTAGAGATAGTATTGGAAAGTGATGCAAAGTGTGGTATACCCTAGTAGTGTAATAGAAGGATTATTTGAGATGTAATTAAAATGTTGTAATTTTAATTAATTTTTTGAAGCCATGTAAAAAGGTTGTTACCACACTACGTATCACAATCTTGTATTGACTCGATGTGTCATTAGAAGTACCAAACTTTGGGTTCCTTTGGTGGGACCCATGTGCACCCGTATGCATGGCATAATTATGTGATAGGAGATGCCCATTCCACTGTTGTATATTTTATTGGAATAATTTAAATTAATTACTCTCAATACATAATTAGTGGAATTTGACATTGAACGGTGTTAAATGATTGACATCACAATATGGATTAAGGATAATTAATTTGGAAAAGTTCCAATGAGTGGTGAAAAATATACGAACTATGTATTTTTGCATTCTAGATATAGTCTAGATGGCCTCTAAAAATGTGATCGTTGACCTACTCATGGGTGAGAAGCTTTTCGGTCATGAAAACTATGAGAAGTGACAATGGAAAATCCAGTACTACCTTGATGACCAAGATAGCCTAGAGCATCTTACCACGGAAGTGGACTGAACCAACCAATCCTCCCTTAGGAAGAGAGACTACACAATCTCGTAGAGACAAGGATCTATATGATTCTTGGGTTAAGAAAGATTGAAGTGTGCGGTTTTTCATGCTAAGTGCCATGCAAGATGACCTACAAGGGGAATATGAGGGTTTCCCTACAGCTAAGTCCATGTGAGACAAGCTGAAGCGTGCTTTTGGTGGTACATCCATAACCAGACTACGAGGTATGATTCTCAAGTTTGAGACGTACCAAATGGACCCCCAAACATAAAATGACTGAGCACATCAGAGCTGTCAAGGAAATGGTTCACAAATTAAAAGATGCTAGACATGACCTTTCTGATGAGCAACAGATCTAGGCCTTGATTAGGACCCTGCCTAATTCCTAGGCACCAATGAAATAAGTATCTGCTCACTTTAAGAGCATCAAGACGTATGTTGATGTAGCTCAACACCTTGAGATGGAAGCAAAGAGCCTAGAGGCGGCTCGCACAACTCCTCTTGTTACTCATACAAGTACACGTAAGGGAAAATTGCCCAAACATAAAGGACTTAAGAGAGGGAATCAGGAACTTGGCACCTAGGGAAGGAATGGTCAAACAAAAACGTGGAAAGCGTGGGGGTAAGAAAGACATGTCCAAAAAAAAGTAACGTGCTACAACTGCCAAAAGAAGGGACACTTTGCTTGTGATTGCACTGAGTCAAAGAAGGTACCATCTTTATCTTTTCCTTGTACCTTTGTGAGTACGCATGTTTTGGTTGCCTTAACACAATCAGATTGAATTGTTGATACAAGAGCAACCAGAAGCATCACACGGGAAAGAGGCAGGTTTATAAATTATTGCAAAGTGTCACTGGGAATGCATATGATCTACATGGGACACTGCGCCAACATTGATGTTCAAAGCATTGGAGCAGTCCAACTTAGCTTATGAACAGGCCGCACGTTGATCCTCCATGATGTACTCTATGCACCAGACATAATCCATTATTTAGTTTCGGTTTCAAGACTTTTAAGTTTTGGATATTATTTTAATTTTTCCAATAGTGTTTTAGATTTGTTATTTGATGGGGCCATATGGGGCCACTGCATTCTTGACTATAGATTTTTAAAATTATATTTGATTTCGGTTATCTCTAATTCTTATTAATTGTTGACAATAATATGGAATCTGTAAAATGGCATTTTAGGTTAGGCCACATTGGGACAGGATGTCAAGGTTAGCTAGAGTTGGCCTTTTAGGCTCACTCGCTAAAGTAAACCTGCCCATAAGTGAACCTTGTCTCGCTGGAAAAGCACCTAGATCAATGTAACCATTAGAGTTAGTACCCTCTAACATCTGTGGACCCATAAATGTTAAGGCAAGACATGGAGCCTCCTATTTTCTTACTTTTATGGACGATCATTTGCGATATGGTTACGTTTATTTGATCGGTCACCGTCATGAAGTATTAGATCGCTTCATACGCTTTGTGATAGAGGTTGAGAATCAATTATGCAGGAATATACAAATTTTGCGAACTAACCATGGATGCGAATATTTATCTTAACAATTTAAAGAATTGTGTAAAGAAAACGGAATCATGAGACAATTGACTATTCCTAACACTTCGCAACAAAATGTATAGCAGAAAGAAGAAATAGAACTCTATTGGACATTGTTAGGTCCATAATGGCGCATGCAAACCTCCTAATTAGTTTTTGGGGAGATGCACTTTAGACTGCAGCCTATATCCTGAATAGAGTACCATCTCAATTAATACCATATACACCCTATAAGCTAGGGAAATGTACAAAGCCTACTCTAGGATATTTATGACCATGGGGTTGTGCTGGGTATGTTCACACCCCTTTCCATAAGTACGGGATACTAGGACCTAGAGCTAAGAAATGCATCTTTGTGAGGTATCCTAGTAGCTCTAAGGGATACATTATGTATGGTGAACACCCTAGTTGAGGTATGACTGAGATTGAGTCACGAGATGTCGAAATTCTAGAAGCAGATTACTTTAGTATATCTAATGTGCATAGAGATCTTGACCTCTATGAGATGGAGGAGGATCATAACAGACCAAATCCTCTTGGTGAGGGTGGGGATAGAATACATCCTATAGTCGCCAGAGAAGATATTGGTCATAGTACACCAAGTAGGAGCACAGATGTAGACTGTGAAACTAGTGGGAGTGTACTTGATGGGGATACTGTCACATCCACCCAGCTGGTATCCTATCTGGCATACCCGGGATGTGATTCAAAGCCCAAAGATCCAGATCGAGCGGCCATGCCTCCCACATACACGATAACATAATCATGAACAATATAATCAATGTATAAAGTAAACAATAAATAGATCAAATGAATAAGAAAAGGGTAATTAATCAGAGTGTGGAAACATTAAGTATCAACTTCTAAGTGACAAAATCTCAAAGAAAAATAGTGATTAGGAGTCACTCCTTCCCAACAACGGAACAGTGGTAAATCAAGTTAAGTTACAACCAGTGTTATGAACAAATCCATAGGAACTAGAGAGAGAGTATCCAAATGATTACAGTCATCCAGGGAAATGGGGCCTACATATAGGTTTCCTCTATCCTAATGATATCCTCTTCGTATGTGTGGATGAAGTAAACCCAACGTGGCCGCTCCCTCACTAATGTGGGGCTAACCGTGGTACGCACTATAATCCTCCTGTATAGCAATCCTGACTCTCCGCGTAGCCATCACCCGAAGTGTAGTATGCGGGATCATAGCTCGGGTCATAGGATGTGCCATCAAGGTCTTCTGTACCTGCAGTATAATCTAACAAATTGCACAAAAGGAATGAGTTCAAAAGAACTCAGCAAGGCAAGTCGTTTTATAATACACAGTTCATTCAACACAAGTCACAATATGATGCAATATGATATGAGACAATGATGAAATATGATTCTAATCTTAAGTATGCTAGTCTCTAAGGTAGACATGCTTTAAGCCATAACACCATACTTCTTTGGGTCGTCAGTCACTCCCCCTCAATCATAAGATATCTTGGGTCTGCCCGTGGAAGTTCGGTAAGGTCCTCATCAAGGCATGGTTGGGGATTTAGTCACCACTCTCTCACATCACCATTGGTATAAGTATTGGCGCAAGTCACGGCAAAGCCTAGCCCAATGCAAGTCATCTACTCAGTCGTATCATGTCAGATCCGGATACTTTCCTTATGGCACTGACCAACTCGGTTCCGTATCCTTCACACTAGAGTCAGCGTATCCTATGGCATTGACCAACTCGGACTACGGACTCATCAACCCTATTGGTCATCCACAAATGGTAAACGGGAAGCTCTCACATCCTCTCATGGGTTGGTTACGGGTCTTGAGTGCCCGTGAACCCAGGTCTATCCATTTGCAACCCTACTAACAAATGGCCCCTTTCGGGTATCCGTAGTATAGTTCAAGTCCTCTCACGGAGTGGATACCGGTCTTGAGCCCCCTTCAACCATACTCTACCACGGGTCTTTCGGTCTCAATACTCTTCCGATTCGGGTCAGATACAACAAGGGAAAGATATCCTAACCATACACCTAGACAATCCTATATATGTCATCCAACAACCCGGGAAAATGTTGATAGACACCTTCGGGGAATATCCCATACTACTCCCTCCGATGTCCAAGGACAGAAGTGTCGGAAGGACACTTCCCAGTCCCAAGTCATACGTAGTCAATCACAAACTAAATCTCATCATATTATACTAAATGAATAATTCATCATATAAACAAATACATATCATAACATGATTGATCATATATAAAATCATAAAGTAAAACTGAACATGATATTCTAAATGATATATACATTCTATTACTGATAAGAAAACACATAACAGTCATGTATAGTAAAGGAATATTCATGTGAACATAACCATTAAGCTCCCATAATATAAGCATGTTGATATAATTAACATACTTGAGTTAACGACTATCCTTACCTTAATCAAGTTGTAAATAGATTCAATGATTACCAAGTATGGTCCCAAAATCAGTGTTGATACCCTAGATAATCAAACAAGTAATGTCAGAGAAGAAAGCAATTGAATCGGGGTTCAAACGGATCAATTCGACTAAGTACAGGGCCTTAACAACTCTTGGTTGACTGGCTTGGTCGACTGTCAGTCGACCAAGACTTGTTATCTTCAGGAAAGCAATTGAATCGGGGTTCAAACGGATCAATTCGGCTAAGTACAGGGCCTTAACAACTCTTGGTTGACTGGCTTGGTCGACTGTCAGTCGACCAAGACTTGTTATCTTCAGGACAGCAATGAAAACTTGATCCGAAACTGCCCTTCCGTTGCTCCGATCTTCATGAAATTTGGAGGGCATGTTTATAACAGTAAGGGGATACTACACACAAATTGTCATGATGATCCAACGGTTCAATCAAAAATACCCAAATCGAAATTTGAGATTCTATATAATACCTAGTGATATGGAGAGTTTATGATCAGACCGGGTTCATACCTGGTCCGACCCTCGACCTCGGTCGAGACGGAGAAAACCGAATCGCTCCCGAGCGAACCGGATCCGGAAGATGGCTTGCTGAAGAAGAAAGCTTATTCAGCTGCAAGCGTGCCCTAATCTTACTTATGGATTAGGGTAATCACCCTGATGATGGCAGACTCAAACTGACGGCTGCGGATAATCATTATCAAAGGGATAACTATCACATAACCTAACGGTTATCTCAGGAGTCCTCTACTAGCACAAGCTAGTAGAAGTCTATCGCTCAACGGATCTAACTGAGGAGATCCAATGACTACCCGAGGAAGGCTCAAGTGCATCCAACGAAGGAGATTCGAAGGTACACTCTATATAAACCTCACTACCATACAAGGTGAGGGAGGGATCAATCGATCATTAAGAATACTATCTGGGACTCAGGTTCAGATACATACTGATAGCCCTAAACTATCAGCGTCCTGCTATCTAGATCACCTTTCCCGTTTCTTCATTCATTAGCTACGTGCTTCTAGCAGAGCCGTTTGTGATTAAGTTCATCAAGCGACTTAGCCTTCGGAGGTGGACTCCCGACCCCAGCCGGTCGGGCCACATCTGACGCTTTCGTTTTGCAGGACATCACGTGGAGATCCAAGGGCTGAGCAGATTTTGGACGCATCATTTGGCGCCGTCTGTGGGAAACGACTTGAAAAAGCCATGGTGACTAGATCAACAGCCGCAGCAGCCGCTACACAACGCAATTCCGGTGTTCGGATACGGGGTGAATAATCCAGATATTCCCCGGAAAGCCAAAATCCTATCGAGGTGGATGATGGCCGGGGAGGATGTAATCCTCCTCCCGATACAATCCAAGATCAATTGGATCAGGTAAAGATTCAACTCTTGGAGGTGAGCCAAGCACTCCACGTGCTCACCGGACGAGTGGTTTTACCACAAGAACACGATCAACACGATTCGGGGAGACGTGCATTGCCACGTGACCGGAGAATGGCTGAAGACCGGAATGTTGATCAGAATTTCCGTGAAGGAGACCGAGGACTTCGGAGGATCGATGATCAACTGAGACGAGGCGATCGGTTCGACAGACCGCAAGAGAGTACAAGCGATTCAAATACAAGGTTGGATACGGGGTAAGAACTCACTCACCCCATCGTCGAAGAACCGTTCGTGATGATCGAGCGATTCGTGACGAGAGAAACGTTCGTGAAGGACGGGTTGTTCGTGATGATCGAGTAGCACGTGATGATCGTGTTAATCGAGGTCGTGATCGTATTGCTGAAGATCACCCGACCCAGTTGGTCAAGAATTGGCCAACATCAATGAGAAGTTAGGCCGGTTGGCTAAGGGAAGAATAAGCGAGGATATTTACTTAGTCATTCGGAAGACTCCTTTCTTTGAGCCAATTGCGGGATATCGGTTTCCCCATAACTTCCGTTTGCCTACCTTCTCAACATTCGATGGCTCCGGAGATCCAACAGCTCACATCGGCTATTACCAACGAGACCATGGCAATTTCGGGTAATTCGATGAAATTTTATGCGGGGTTTTGGTTCATCTTTAATCTGGAGCAACACGAAGTGGTTTTCTAACCTCCCCTCCGGAAGGATCGTAAACTTCTATGAATTGGCGCGCCAATTCATAGGGCGATTCCAGAGTGGGATACGAGTCAAGAAAACGGAAGAAACCTTGTTCTTGTCAAACAAGGAAAACGAATCGATCGAGAGAGTTTCTCGAAGAGATTCAACAAAGTGACGATGGAGATAGAAAACTTGGATGAACAAGTAGCGAACCGCTCTATTCATTGGACTCACTAATCGGAAACTCCTGGAGTTATTACTACGGGATATACCCACGACTTATGCTTGAGTTGGTACGAGAGATGCCGGAAGCGAGCTGAAGTCATGGAGATTCTAGATGCGCACCAAGGAGATAATAAAGTCTCCAATAAGGAACAAAAGGCTCTGACGACGCGAAGCCAAAGAAGAATGTTCATGATCGGGTTGGAAAATCCCAGCCTTGGCGCCAAAGATCCTCCGGTAGAAGTGAGTACACTCCATTGAATGCTCCTCGGGCTGATATTTTGAATATCCTCAAAAGAAAAAATATTTTGAAGTGGCCGCCTAAAATTCTTTTGAAACCCGGAGAGCAGCAGGATCGGGAAAAGTATTGCCGATTCCACAAGGACTATGGTCATTACACTAATGATTGTCGTCATACGAAGGCGAGATATTGAGAGATTGATATCTCGGGGACATCTGTCCGGTTTGTTAGCGGGGAGAAGGGAGGAGCCACGTGAGCCACGTGCAGCTGCTCCAAGGAGGGATCGTTCGGTTAGTTCAGAACGATCGAGGGAGGCTCCGAAGTCTAAAAAAGGCAAGGAGGTGATTGAAGCTGCTCCTGGGTCACCCATCCTTACCATCTTCGGGGGACCAGAGCCCGAATCATTCCGGAGTCTGAAAACAAAACCCAAATTTGTTGGATCCGGAGAGGCGCAGAAGCGGAAGAAGCTGAATGGTGAAGATTCTATCACCTTTAGCGAGGAAGACGAAAGAGACGTATGTTTACCTCATGATGATGCTATAGTCATCAAGGTAGAGATTGCACGGCGGGAAGTGCATAGAGCATTGATTGATACAGGGTCTGCAGCTGACCTAATTTCCTACGAAGTGTATCAAAAATTGAAGGTGGATCGGGACTTGATGAAACCTTCATCTACGCACCTATATGGCTTTGCAGGGTCATCTGCAGTAGCGGAAGGATCGGTTCAGTTGGATTTATCCATTGGAAGTTTTCCTAAGGAAACAACTATCCGAATCAATTTTTTGGTGGTTCGAGAACTACCAGCCTATAATATGATTCTCGGGCGACCATCTTTATCCAAGATAGGTGCTATTGTTTCAACAAAACACACTGAAGATAAAATGCCCGAGCGATATGGGAATTGGTCAAGTCTCCTCGACCCGGAAGATCTCTCGGCGGTGTTATGTTGCCTATTTAAAAGACAAGGAGGGTCCGAGGAAGGTTACTGCCCTCCCCATAGAAGTTCGAGATGATCGGGAAGAGACAGAGATGCAAAGGCCCGAACCAGTGGAGAAACTGGAGCAAATCCAGCTGTGTACCGAAGATAAGAAAAAGATTACTTATATCCGGTCTAAACAACTGGTAGAGTTTAAAGATGAGTTGAAGTTATTTCTTCAACAGAATAAAGATGTATTCGCATGGTCTGCTGAGGACATGCCTGGGATCGATCGGGCCATTGCGAGAGCACAAACTTTGGATAGACCCTAAGGCGAAACCAGTGATACAGAAAAGAAGAAATTTCTCTATTGAAAAGTATGAAGCCGTCCGGAGCGAAGTTGAAAAACTTAAGAATTCTGGTTTCATAGAACCAATCGAGTGCCCAACTTGGTTGGCCAACGTGGTGATGGTGAAAAAGGCGAATGGGAAGTGGAGAATGTGTACAGACTACACGGATCTAAACAAAGCTTGCCCAAATGATTGCTACCCGTTGCCTCGGATTGACCTCTTGATAGATGCTACTGCAGGATATGAAACTTTAAGTTTCATGGATGCCTACTCAGGGTATAATCAGATCCTTATGAATAAGGAGGATGAGAAGTATACGGCTTTCATGACTGATCGTGAGAGCTATTATTACAAGGTCATGCCTTTTGGCCTAAAAAATGCAAGAGCAACATATCAGAGGGCCGTCAACAAGATTTTCAAGGAGCTGATAGGAAAGAATGTTGAAGCATATGTTGACGACATGCTGGTGAAAAGCTTTACAAAAGCAAATCACATTGCAGATTTGATTGAGGTTTTCTCAGTATTGAGGAAGCATCAAATGAAGTTAAACCCCGAAAAATGTGCCTTTGGAGTCTCCTCGGGCAAATTTTTGGGTTTCATGGTATCACAGAGGGGAATTGAGGCTAATCCTGCCAAAATACAAGCTCTGATTGATACGGAGGCTCCCAAAACCGTTCGGGATGTACAATGTTTGAGAGGGAGAGTTCGTTGCTTTAAATCGATTTATCTCCAAGTCCGGAGAAAAATGTTTGCCTTTTTTCAAGGCACTTAAAGACCTGAAGGGCGGTAAGGAAGCAAAGTGGGTGAAGAGTGCGAGAAAGCTTTTGAGGAATTAAAAGAAGCACTTGGACAACCACCGATCCTGTCCGGACCGGAGAAGGGGGAAATATTACAGCTATATCTAGCGACATCCCTTTCGGCGGTCGGTGCGGTACTTGTTCGGGAGAAAGATAAGAAACAGGTGGCCGATTTACTATGTAAGCCACGTGTTGCTAGATGCGGAGACGAGATATTCGCAGATTGAGAAGCGGGCTTTGGCTCTCATGATGGCCGCGCGGGAAGCTAAGGCCATATTTTCGGGCTCATCCAATTGAGGTATTTACAACTTTTCCTCTTAGTAAAGTTCTTAACAAACCTGATTTGTCCGGAAGGATGGTATCCTGGTCGGTTGAGCTCGGTGAGTTCCAAGTGAGCTTTAAACCCGGAACTGCAATCAAGGCTCGGGCATTAGCCGACTTTGTAGTAGAAACTACTTGCACCGGTAGAGCCCACCATTGAGGATCCCATTATACCAACCACTTGGGAGGTATATGTGGATGGTTTGAGTAATAAAGATGGAGCAAGCACTGGAATTCTATTAAAAGTCCAGCAGGATTTATTATTCGATATGCTTTGAGATTCGCATTTGATGCAAGTAATAACGAAGCGGAATATGAGGCCACGATAGCGGGACTTCGGTTGTCAAAAGCATTAGCTATTACAGATGTTACTATTTATAGTGACTCTCGGCTTATAGTCAACCAAGTCCAGGGGGAGTATGGCATTAAAGAACCACGCTTGCAAAAATATCGGGAGATAGTGCGGGCATTTCAAAACCAATTTCGGAATTTGAAGATATCTCGGATTTCGAGGAATGAAAATTCAGTGGCGAGATGAGCTATCCCGACTAGCCAATGCCAAGGAAAAGAATCTAGACCCTTCGGTCTACATTGAAGAGGTAACTTTTCCAAGTTATCATGAGAAAGAAATTTCTTATATTGAAGCGAACGTTCTTTGGATGGATCCAATAATCGAATATCTAAGGGATGACAAATTACCCGAGGATCCGGTAGAGGCAAGGTTGATCAAGATTCGATCAGCTAGATTTGTCATTCGGAATGGGAGACTATACAAAAGATCTTATGCTGGACCCCTTATGAGATGTATAGGCCCCGAAGGAGCAAAATCAGCTTTGGCTGAAGTTCATGAAGGAATTTGTGGAGCTCACATGGGTGGCCGAGCCCTAGCCCACAAAATTCTAAGACTTGGGTTATATTGGCCTAAGATCCAAGAAGCTGCTATGGACTACGTTCGTCGATGTAGTATGCTTGTCAAATTCATGCTACAGATGTCGAAGCGCCCGGTGGAAATTATGACTTCAATTTTAAATCCCATTCCCTTTGCAATGTGGGGAATTGATATCATGGGCAAATTCACCAAGGCATCAGGTGGACGGGAATATATGATAGTAGCAATTGATTACTTCACAAAATGGGTAGAAGCCGGTGCTTGCGCGACAATTGCTGAGAAAAAAGTGGAGAAATTTGTGCTTGAATCAATAATATATCGCTTTGGGATTCCAAAGATTATTGTCACCACCGACCATGGTACTCGGTCGATTGTCCACAATTTGAGCAATTATGTGGAACATATATGATCGAGCATCGTATGTCCTCGGTGGCATACCCCCAAAGCAATGGCCAGGTAGAGGTTACTAACCGAACGCTACTGAAAGGAATAAAGAGAAGACTCGAAGGCGACAAAGCTTCTTGGGTCGAAGAACTACATAATGTCTTGTGGGCTTATAGAACTACGGTTCGAACACCTACAGGAGAAACTCCATTCAGGTTGGCATATGGATCCGAAGCATTAGCACCTGTGGAGATAATGGCGGGGACGTTACGGGATCGCGAGTTCGAGGAAAAAGCAAATGAACAAGGACTGCTTGATAGTCTTGATTTGTTGGACGAAGTTCGGGCAAAGGCAATAGCACGAACTCAACATTATCAACGAAGGATAGCGTCTCATTATAATACTCGAGTGAAGAATCGTCGGTACTTAGCCGGAGATCTGGTGTTGAGAAACACCCTAGCTTCCGACCCGCGTCACCAAAGAAAGTTGGACCCTTCCTGGGAAGGACCTTATATGGTTGTGAAACCGGTCGGTTCAGGAGCTTATAGGCTGAAGAACATAGATTCCCAGAAAGAGTTGGATCGTTCGTGGAATGCTAGGCATCTCAAAAAGTTTTATCCTTGAGGATGATTTCAATTTTGTTCGCGATGTAATCATTTTCAGCTCAATCAATGCAATTTTTGGCTTTCAACAAACTATCTTTTGATTGGGGGGCATCATACACCACTTTCAAGAACAAGATCCAACTATGAGGCATCGGATGAAAATTCGTGTGGGTCCTTCAACACTTCAACACTTATGGAAATTTTTCGAACTTTCTTAAGTCGGGGCATCGGATGAAAATCCGAGTGAGTTCCTTTTGCAAGGCGTCGGTTTGAAACCCGAGTGAGTTCCTTCGGACTTATTGAAGACTTATTGAATATCCCAGAAGGCACGGTTAAAACCCGTGATTCCTTCTCGGACTATTGTATTTCTCCGGAAATCCTTAAGTATAAGGCATCGGTTTAAAACCCGAGTGAGTTCCTTCTCAGACTTATTGTATTTCTCCGGAAATCCTTAAGTATAAGGCATCGGTTTAAAACCCGAGTGAGTTCCTTCTTAGACTTATTGTATTTCTCCGGAAATCCTTAAGAAAGGCACGGTAACCCAAAGGCCTTAGTTTAGGCATCGTTTAAACCCAACAGCCTAAGACCTAATACAACGGTGATTCAAGTGGCTAGCAAAGTTCAAGATAAAGTAATTTCTTATTTCTTCAAAAGATCCAAAGAGGCCAGTATCAAGACAATTACAAGAGCTGGATACAATCTTCGATCAAAAGAAGAAAGTCATTACAGGTGATTGTTAACAAGTTACACAAGATCGACGCGACTTTGCTAGAACAAACATATGAGTCAACCATTGGTGGGGAAACAAGGAAAAGAAGAGAAGAAATGAGGATTACAAAAATATTTCGGTATACATAAAATCCTCCGCAATTTCATACTCTTTGCCCAGCTTCTCCAGGAGAAGAATGGTCCTCGACCAAACTCGCATTCCAGTACAAGCTCGTCATAATTGACTTCTTCCGGCGGAGAATAAACAGGAGAATCTTTCGGATATTGCATAATATATGGATCGGAAGGTGGAGGATCAATCTTATCCTTGGTCCAGTCGGGAAGAGGAATACCCGGTGTCGGTAAATACTTCGGGATGGCAAACAAAGACCTTGTAGGGAGTCGTATCAAAATGAGGATCTTTCCTTAATATTGATTCCCATACTTCGTTCTCACCATCCCGGTACGCTTTGCAAGTTATAAGCATTCAGCATATCAACAAAAGGCTTACTTGTGTAAATACTTGAAGACGCAGGCTCTGCGAACATCAGTTGGAAGGGATTCGGGCAAAGGAACGACAGCTTGCCTTTCGGGTAACGTTTCGGATCCTTTGGCTCGACTTTCCAACTGTTCGCTCCGATCGCTGGATCTTCTCCCCGGCATCATCCAAGTCCGACCGAAGACGACCAATCATCGAATTTTTTTCTCCTGCCACCTCCCAAGCTAGATCACGAAGGCGAGCAATCTCAACATCTTTAACTTCAGAGATTTCCCGAAGCCTAGAAACTTCATTGCTCAACCTCTCGAGTCTAGTAACTTGCTTCCACTTGGTTGTGGAAGTTACAAGCAAGACTCCTCCAAACAACTTCCGAGTTAGCGAGGAGCAGAAAAGTAATTTTTCAACATCGAGAGGATAATGAAGAAAGACTTACATCACCGGTGACTTCGTAAAGACTTCATCCGGAAGTTTGGAAAGAAGCTGCGCTCTCGGAAGTCATTCGAGCAGCAAGTACACCATTCCAATGCTCTGTCAAACTCGTTTGACAATAATTCGAGCGAAGGATGAGAAGGATGAACTACACCAAGCAAAGGCTGAGCTTCATCACTTGTCACCCGACGGCGCTTCCTAGTGGCAAAATCCTCCAACTCAGAAGGAGAGGAGGAGGATGCCAAACAAGCACTGGAGTTAGAAATAGGAGCAGCACCTGCTGGGACCACACCTTCATCGACGCCAACATAGTTGCCTCGGATGCCCCAAGAGTCTCCTTCGGGGGTGCACCAACGAGCTCACCCGAGGCCACGAGAGGAGCGCCGGCAGCACCATCGGCAATGGAGTGATCAAGATCTTCCTGGGAAAGACGAGCGATCACTTCGGGCAAAGAAGGCACAAGGACGGCATCAACAGAAGCTGCGGGAATCGACTTGAAGATTCACCGCCGGCGATCGCCTTACGCTTGGAGGATTCACTAGCTGAAACCACCGCACTGGCCCCAACCACCACCGACGGAACGCTTTTCTTGCAAGATTTTGCTCTGATAAAGTTCGGGTTGATCTTGGGAGCCACTATGCAAAACAACAAAAAATAAAAGGCGTATCAGTACAGAAATAAACGATAGCAACAATGGGAAAACCCTAGTTTTCTACAGTTTCTGACTAACCAACGAACTAAACCCCAAGTATAACTACTGTGCAGTTTACTTCGGGGTGAAGTGGGGAAAGAGATGAGTAAAGAGATGAGTAATCAAAAAACTCACTTGTTCAGAAATGGATAGAGCTATTGTTGGAGTACGAGGAATACGGAAGCAGGCCGAAGGACGAAAGGTTGCTTTGGCACTTTAGCAAATCTATCTTGCAGAAGTCAGGATAGATGGAGAGTACCCACGAAGGCTTTAAATAGCCTAAGGTATAAGACGACGGTTGAAGGCTAAGGATAACCGACAACCCAGATCGAAATGACGCTTCGAAATCCGCAAAAAGCAAGATCAACGGTCGAAGGGATGCCACATGGAAACATGTGGAAGCGAGCACCGATGCGAGAGATACCTCCAATCGTCGCACTTGCCATTAAAATAATGGATGTATTTCCGATTCATTGGAAACAGTGAATGGTATACGAAAGCAGGAAAACGTTTGAACTTCGCAGAAGGGAAACGTGCGGACTTTGCAATAAATGAAGTAGTGGGGAAGATTAACGCATCTTCCCGAAACGCATCTTCACAATATTTCAACAAGATTATTAATCGGCGAGGAATGAAAAATTAAGTGATAAGTTTTATCATACTTTGATATTCAAGGCAAGATTTCGGCAGGAGACGGGGAAATTCCGGGGTCAACATGAAAAAAGAAATGTCTATTCATTAAATTGAGGGTACATCTTTATAAAAGAACAACTCCCTAAGCCTTTTCTTCATTGTTGCCCGAGGGACCCTGGTCGGGAGGACTTTTCTCAGGACCATGAGAAGAGCCTTCCTCAAGAGTGGCATTGGTTGAATCCTCTACAGCAACAACTTGAGACTCGGCTTGTGATTTCTCCTCTGGAAGTGCCGGCTCGTCATTCAGATATGCCTCATATTGAGGGTCAGCTGGAAAAGGATCATCTTCTCCCCGAGCCCGGTGCGGGAGATCCATACCAACTTTCCCGAAGACCTCTGGGTGGCATACCTCACGAAAAGGGAGCGAGTGTCGAAGTCGGGGATCGTTCCAAGGATCTGCTCCCAAACGTCGTTACGCCCCCATGCGATAAGCTTGAATGTTGTAGAAACCTAGCAATTCGGAGAAAGGTACGCTGTTCAGGTATTTCCGAATGCACTCCTTCCGAAGCTCTGGCTTGCTAGGGATCGCCAACTTCAGATGTTCTTCGAGCTCCCTACTTTTGATTTCAAGGCAGTCACCAAACAACGTGGCAGGTGCCTTTTGCTTCATGGCCTCGCGCTCGGCAGCAGAGACACGAATTTTCGAAGCTTCAAGGGCTTCCTTGAGGGAGATCACTTCTTCCTCATGCTTTTTCTGTAGCTCCACGGTAGCTGCAGTCAGCTGGTCTATTTCAAAATTAGCCTTGGCCAATTTCTCTTCACAAGTTTGCAGCAAGGAGCTGGTGCGACCAACCCGGCTCAATGCTTCCATGTGTTGATAAAAGCTCAACACAGCATTCCTGGGAAGACGGAAGATATCAGAAGAAGTCATAAGAAATTATGAAAACGTAAGTAATCAAGAAGATCGGTACCTTGTAGATTGACTAACAAGGGAGGTGTCATTCAGGGCTTCGAACTCCTGGCGATCGAAGGAGCAAGGCGAGGGAGCTCCATTATGCGGCTTTCTCGGGATCCCGAGTAACCCTGTCGGTCATCTTCGGGGGTCCACGGGGGATGAAGACCTCCTCACCATCCGTCGAAGCTTTGGATTTTTTATTGGAGGGAGCATCAATTGTGTCATGCCTCCTCTTGGTTCGGGCGGAGGAAGAGACATTAACCCTCTCCACCATTGGTTTCTTCCCTTTACTCGAAGCATCAGCTACAGGCCTGATATTCCTAATACCCCTATAAGAGGGGTCGGGAGAGGGAAGAGAAGCCTCTTGATCTACGGTCAAGACCCTGGGCGATCGTTGCTCGGCTGTCACAACGGCCCTAGCGGCCTTCACCCGCAGGCTTTCAGGATTCGTTTCGGGAGGCCTCACTGCAAAGAAGAAGGACAAGAATCGGAATTCAAAACATATCACTTCGAGTCAAATCAAAGGATGATGGTTAGAAGCTCACAATGAGCCAAGCCCCAGTACTGAAGGATGGAGTTATACTCCACTTCATATCCATGTATCTCTTGATACCACGGAATGGATTTGATCTTCCTGATGGCCGCCTCGTCTTCTCTGGATAAGGGAAGGCCCCGGTTATTCTCGGACGAAGAAGTAAACCTCCTCCAGGTGGTCGGGAAGTTAAGATCTGATGGAGGCGCTCGACAGAAAAAGTATCGTTCGCGCCATCTTTTGTGGTTAGAAGGGCAAGTTCCTTTGACAAGGATGCTGCCCCTCCAATCAAGTCAGCCTTATTGCGTTTGGAAAGAAAGACCCATCCGGGAGGATGGGAGATAGAAAGAACATGAAAATGTACAAAAAGAGAGAGAGATGGCGTATACAATAATGATTGGAGTCAAAGATCTTCCCAAACATCAAGAAATAGCCCAAGAGAGTGTCCAACCTCGAGCTTTGGAGTGCCAATGATTAGTTTAGGTCCTCATTCACGAGTTCCAAAAAGGTAGGGACAAAATGGGAAGAGATTTAGTGCATTTTCAAAATCCATTACTCTTGGTCGACTGGCTGGTCGACTATCAGTCAACCAAGCACTCGACCAAGCTATGACAGCAACTTTAGGAGTGGATTCGGGAGGCTATACAGGGTCAAATCGAGCAGGGTTTTCTCCTACAAGTCATTCAATAAGTCTAGTTTCAGAAAATACCTTCGGATTGGTCACGGGGTTCCGAGAAGTGCTTCAACTAATTCAATCTTCATCGATGCGCAGATTTTCACCCAATACTGACAATGTGCTCAAGTGAGGGGCATCATTGTCAATGTCCATAGGCTCAGCATCAAGCATCGAATCATCCACTAAGAGGGCCCACAGGTCTCTTCTACCACCACTTCGGGTCTTCGGACCTGCAACAGTATAAAATCCAGGCCGGGTCAGGGTTAGGATAAGGCCGAATTTTACATTCTCCCCCCTTAAACGAAATTTCGTCCTCGAAATTGAAAGCGTACATGTGCTTCCAAAAAGATGAGGAAACTTCTCTCTCTTGTCTTCTTCTTTCTCCCATGAGGATTTGTGAAACCCGGCCCTAACCTTCACCCGGATACTCTTTGATTGTAGGTCCGAAGACCCGAAGTAGAAGTGAAGGTCAACTATGGGCCATATTGGTAGATGATATAGTGTTCGACTCCGAACCTATGGAGATTGAAGATGATGCCCCATACTTGAAGTCAGTGTTGGATATAGAGAAGAGACTGCACCTTGATGAAGAGAAGATTAGTTGATGACCTTAGAGCTTGGTGGGATATGATTTAAAGCCATTTTTCCATGCTAGGTATGTTATAGAATATGTGTTTAAAGTTTCGTTTGATTCCGAGTAGTGGAAGACCCTCAAATCCCTATTTTTGGCTTTGCTGTTAGCCTGGGTCGAGTGCTTGGGTCGAGTGCTCAATGCTACCCAGCCAATCGACCCAGAGTTGTTGAACTCGAACAGAATTTTCTGTTTTGAGAATCTTGCTATATATACCCCATGACTTCGTGATTTTAGTATCCCTAGCCTCCATAACACCTAGAGAACGAAGGGAAACCATCTCCAAGCCTCCAAGAGTGAAAAAGAAGACCTAATCTTGCAATCTTGCAAACTCTCTCTCTCTTGTTCTTCAATTAAAGGTTAGTAATCTATCTTTTATGTTAATGATTTATTCTTTCTATGATCACTCTCATCTCTGAACTGAGATTATGATGAAGATGCTGCAACCACGTAGTCATATCTTTAAAATCTCTTTTCATTCTCTTGTACTATGATCATCTCATTCATTCTTAACATGATTCTTATGATTTCTTCTTAAACTATGATAATATTTCCTATTTTGATTCATTCTAGCATTATAGATGCTTCTCTATGATTATTCATACCTCTGATCTACTGTGTTCTTGTACTAGAATGAGATCTAATCATCTCTAGTTCATCTCTTTCATTCATCGCATGTTTCCAATGAAAACTATGATTTTTACCAAAATAGAAACTATGGTTTTAAATTAGGAAGTAATGTTTTAATGGTGGTTTGATGTCTAAATTATGCTTTCTAGGCTTAGATTACTAACCTTTAAATTAGGAAGTAATGTTTCCGGTTTGTGTAGCATAGGTTTCGGATCAAGATTCCCTTTTTATTTTCGGATTTGCCCTTAGGCAGACTGCCTGGGTCGACTGGCCAATGCTACCCAGCCAATCAACCCGCAACAAGCAGAATCTGTTTTCTTCGTCCGATTTGATTCGAATCATGCTTATTCTTTTAGGACTATTTCCTAATGATTGTGTGATGCTATTTTAGGGATTATTTGCTAACTTTGGATTCATCCTCTTGTTCATCCGGAATATTCTCGGATCTATTTAAGGTAAGGAAAGTTGTTACCATATTAACATAGATTTGCATAGATTTAGTTTCTAATTTGGGAACTACTTAGATTTGCTACTATTATGTTAGTTTCTATTATGATATGAATGCTGCAAGTACATTAGGATCTTATTTCTTTATTTACTTTATGTACTTGATTATGTATGAATACTTACTCATGTATGTTTCCTTATTTATTTAATCTTGTCTTATTATACTCTTTCATATGATGTGATATTTGTTGTGGATGATATGACTGAATTATGATTGTGATTGCTTAGGTATGATTTGGGATTGGGGAATGTCCTTTTGACATTTCTGTCCTTGGACCTCATTGGGAGTAGTATGGGATATTTCCAATGTTGCCCTTTGACGCTTTCCCGGATTATTGGTTTTCATACCTAGGACTTGTCTAGCAGTGTTTGGCTAGGTTATACCCCTGTTATATCAGACCCGAATCGGAAGGGTATTGAGACCGAACGACCCGTGGTAGCAATGGGGATTCATGGGTGCTCAAGACCGGTGAGTTATATCCGTGAGGGGACATGAATCACATTGTGGGGACCATTTGTGGGTAGAGTTGCATATGGATAGACTTGGGCTCATGGGCGTTCAAGACCGGTAACCAACCCGTGAGAGGACATGAGAGCTTCCTGTTTACTATATGTGGATGACCTATAGGGTTGATGAGTCCGTATTTGAGAGAGTTGGATACGCTGACTCTAGTGTGAAGGATACCGGAAAGGATCCCGAGAGGGGAGGAATGGACGTATCTGGATCTGAGTTGATATGACTAAGTAGAAGACTTGCATTGGGCTAGGCTTTACCTTGACATGCGCCAATACTTAGACCAAACCGTGATGTGAGAGAGAGGTGACTTAACCCCTAACCATGGATTGTCCAAGATGGATGAAGGACCCACTACCAACCGGCGTTGTGTGATGAGACCTACCCAAAGAAGTATGGTGCTATGACTTAAAGCATGTCTGCCTATAGAGACCAGCATACATAGAGTTAGACTCATACATGCATTGTTGTTTCATATCATATCACTTATTGCTTTGTTTGTGATACTATGTTATTTATGCTATTATGGAATAACTTACCTTGTTGAGTTTCTTTGAAACTCACTCCTTTTTATGCAATATCCTTTGTTAGACTATTCTACAGGTTTTGATGGCTATGAAGCGAAATATGAGGAAGCGCAAGATGAAGAAGCGTACCATGCGCAAAGTGCTGGCGACTACGAAGATTACTGTGAGGATCCCTCGAGTGGGCTCTCTGGTTACCAAGATTAGCCCTACTGTGGAGTGGGAGCGTTTGAGCATCATCGATGAAGTCTATGTCTATGAGGACATCCTTTATAAAGTAGAAAATATTCTAGTTTAGATTATATCTTTCTTTCTTGTCTTTAGAATCAGTTGTAATCCCATTTGATTTTCGAACTACATTCCGCTGTACTCGTGGAGTGAGATTCCACCTCACTCTACTTTTGATTTATATATCTATTGGTATCTTTTCCGCACTCTGATGAATATCTCGTTACTTTACCTTGATTCATTTGAATAATATTGTTAACATTGATTTAGTCTTGTTCTTGATTATATTGTTGTGAACGTGGGAGGTTGATTTCTCTAGCTACTGGATCTTGTGGACTGTGGATCACACACTCAAGTATGCCAGATAGGGTACCGGCTGGGTGGATGTGACAGCAGAGGCAGGAACAAGAGTGCTCTTCACGACATGAGCATAAGGTTGGGCTGATTTCTTTGGGCAGAAACGGGCATAATGGCCTGCTTGCTTGCAGAGGAAGCAAGTGGAATCTCTCGGTCCAACAGAAGCGACAACTGGGGGAGGCCTCTGAAATGCTCGCCTAGGATTCACCATCCCAGGTCTAGGAGGATATGTAGCTCCCGGAGGTCTGACTCCACTAGGCTGACCATGATGGCTCACAGGAAAAGAATTAGAATTCTGACCAAAATTCCTCGGCTGAAAGGCGGGAGCGGGGGTAAGGAGCAGAGTCTAGCAAAACGCCAATCGGTGCGGTCTACAAAGCCAGGGGGCCTAGATTGCCTAGGTCTCTGAACTCGAGCATTTTCCTTCTCATTTTCTTCAAGTTTCTTCCAGTTTTGGACCACCTGAGCATATTCTTCAAGAGGCAAGACAGTGATGTATGCCTTGATAGAAGGCCGAAAACCCTTGAAAACTTTTTCGCCTTGGCTTCATCAGACTTAATGGATTCGGGGGCGAAGAAGAAAAGTTCTTCAAATTTTTGCTGATACTCAAGCACAAACAAGGTACCCTGTACCAAGGCCGTGAACTCGGCCTCCTTGGCATCCTTTACGGCTTCTGGAAAGTAGTTCTTGCAAAATGTGTCTTTAAACTTCTCTCAGGAGACAACATCGGCATTCAAATTCTCGAGGATAGGCCTAGTGGAAGCCCACCATGCATTAGCTTCATGCTGAAGCTTCTGCTTGGCAAACAACACTTTATGAGCATTAGAACATTGTAAATGTCTGAAGGCTTTCTCCAATTCTCGAAGCCACTTGTTTGGAAAGAGGGTGTCCTTTGTTACTCCAGTAAGAGAAGGTACTTGTAACTTTAGGAAACTTTCCATCAAACGGGTGTGGGGTGTCCCGATGAATCTTTCCACAAGAGGGGCTGCGGCATTCGAAGTTCCAACTCCGGCACGGTTCTCATTGCGAATGGTAGCAAAACCAGCCATCACCTGGTTAAATTGGGCAGCCTGCTGTTGCATCATGTTGGTCATGACGCTGGCGATATCTCTAAAACTTCTGATATCGGGGGCACCAAGAATGCCATTCGTGGTGTGGCTATCTTCTTGTGTCTGCTGGTCAGAGCCCCCAGAAGGGGTTTCCTCATTTCCGGCGCTACTGGATCCAACGAAATGGTTTCTAAGCAGGACCATTCTACAAGAATCAAAAATAATGACACCAAAATTCAAAACTGTCAAAGACAACTAGATCAAAGAATAGGATACTCAAATCATGGTTAGAATTATTAATATAGCAATCAAATAAGTCAAAATTCAAAGGAATCAATTCAATAATCAAAAATTCCCAAAAACAGCCCAAGGCAGCGAAATGACCAACTTTGGTCGATGCTTCTTGGTCGATGGCATTGACCAAAATAGTTCTGCACAAAAAATCAGATTTAAAGGGCCCACTTCTCATTTCATTTTCATTTCTCACTCAACCATTTTGAGTTTGGCTCTAGGGAAAGCGATTTTCTAGGGTTCTTAAAGGTTCTAGGACTTGATTCAAGGCTTTAACCACACTTGCAAGTCTATCTTGATCATCAACACAAGTAGGTTCTCTTTCTTTTTCTCTTTTCTTGAAAACTTCAATTACCATTGATGTGTTTTTCATTAAAACTGAATAATGCTTGTTGCTAATGGTTAGAATCATGCAAAGAGGTGTTTAGAAACATGTTTCCATAAATTTTCAAGGAAGACTAAGCTTCAAACACAAGATTGCACTCACTTTGGTTACCAAATCACTATTCATTTCACAAAAATCCAACTTTACAAAAACTTGTCTCATTTTCAAACCAAAATGAATTTTAGCATGAAATAAATTTCTACAATACTGATTCACTATAGGGGAGGTGTTCCCACTCTCTGTTTGGTCAAATTCCAATTTTTCAAAAATCACTAACGCAAGCCAAAAGAGGATCTTCTCTCTCCTACTTGCTGAATTTTCACCTTGAAGATGTCAAAAAGATGAATTTTCACCAACCGAAGTATTCCAGCATGTTTGTACAGGTCTTATGCATATGTTAGAATAATCAAATCAAAATTTTACTAAGATCGAAATTTTCCGAAAATTTACGGAAATGCCCTTCATCTAACAATTATACATTGGGACTAATCCAAATGAATTTCTTTCTTTGTTTCAATAGATTCACCATGCCTAGAGGAGGGCGACGGGTGGATAGAGGTCGAGGACATGTTCCCTGGTCAGAGGTTACGGACGAGGAGCATTTCACTACCCCTATGGCTGAGTTTCTACATGAGTACTATTTTCATGACATACCGATCGAGCATGGACGGTTGGTTGTCGTGGATGATTTAGAGACGTTTCACATTCGGGAGAGATTGGAGGCTATGGATTGGCTTCATTTACACACTACGGCATATCCGGTCTATCCAGATCTCGTCAGGTACTTCTATAGTAACCTGACTTACCGCATCGAGGATGATCCACGGGATGGTTCTAGGATCGTCATGGACTCTATGGTCGGAGGTAGGGAGATTAGTTTCACTACTAGGACATTGGTTCGCATCTTAGATGTCTCGATTGTACGAGATTCTCATTGGTGGATTCCCGCCGGTACAGATATCACTGAGGCTCTCGTTCCATACGAAGCATACGAGGTATGCATGACCCTATGGGATGACATTGACTGCTATATGCCCCGGTGTGGTACCATGATGCGTCCTTCAGCTCGGGTTATCGCTGGCATCGTCGGGCGAAACATCCTTCCGAAGGCAGGGCACCATAGCAAGGTGTCGGCGATGGAGGCATTGGTTATCTACAGCATGTACACTGGAGTGCAGATTGACTTAGTATACATCATGCAGAACGTCATGATTGATCGAATTGAGTTTCCTAGGGATAGGAACTTGGCTTTCGGTCGACTTTTGACTCGTATTTTTGAGTACTTTGGTGTGGACATGGAGGATACACCAATTATTCAGGGTTGAGACATAGGTGAGGACATCAGCTCATGGTTGATCAGGAAGATGGGGCTCCACGACGCCGCCAGATCAGAGGATGAGGATGACATCGATGATGCATCAGGGGATGATGACTCAGAGGATGAGGGTACTAATGACGATGATGGTGATGATAGTGGTGATGAGGATGATGATGGCATGGGGAAGATAATGATTAGGGAGATGAGGATCAAGGTCATGATGAGGCTCCAAGACATGAGGAGATTCCTACTCCACGATTCTTTGAGGTCGGAGGTCCATCTCACATGACTTTTGAGGCTCCAGGTGTGGCTTCTCATCAGTCATCGATTGCTCCGAAATTCGAAAGGGAGCTTCCTAGAACATATTAAGACTATCTAATAAGGTCAAAGCATCAAATCATGGTCTAAAGATAGGATCTTGATTGAGCCATAACATTAGGGTTTCATCATATATAGTCCATGGCTCTCATGGAAAGGCTAGGGAGAAAAAAGATTCACCTTAGGGTAAAGAATTTACAATCAAGAAAGGTGTTGGGGAGGATCCAATAAATTAAAAGTGGATTTGGATTCCCTAATTTGGTTACCTCTCATGAGGGTTACCCAAAATCAACTTTCAAAAAATAACCCAAGGTAGTTTCATAGAGGGAAAGGGAAACATAGAATTAGTATTTCAAATCAAGAATGGCATTGGGGAGGATCCATCAAATTAACATAAACAATAGTTTTAACCAAATTGGTTACTCTCGCATGAGGGTTACCCAAGGGTTTCCTCCCAAAATCTCCCTACTTTTGGTTTGCAATGGTCCAAGGAAAATTAGGGATCAACCCCTCAATCATGAGGACACAAGGGAAGGTCATGGTAATGGTCTGAGACCTTCCCCCACAATCACCAACTTTGGTAGGAAAAACAATAACAAGGGAATCAAGAACTCAGGTAAAATCAAGAAACAAGAACATCAAGAAGCAGGAACATCACCATATGGTTTCAAGAACTTCAAGAACATAGAGTGAATTGGGGAATTCACTCTAAGAAAGAAAGAATAGTATTTCAAAATCAAGAAAGGCATTGGGTAAGGTCTAACAATGAGAGAAAACTAGGTTTCACATAAAGTCAAAGGAAACAAATTCTAATCATACAATTAGGGTTTTACCAACTAGAATCTGTGTATCCCACGGGAAGACTAGGGAGAATAAAGATTCACCCTTGGGCAAAGAATTTACAATGAAGAAAGGTGTTGGGGAGGACCCAATAAATTAAAAGTGGATTTGGATTCCCAATTTGGTTACGCTCTAATGAGGGTTTACCCAAGGGTTACCTCCCAAAATCACCCTACTTTTGGTTTCTCATGGTAAAATGAAAATTAGGGATCAACTCCTCAATCATGGGGATAGAAGGAAAGATTGTAACACTGATGTGAGACCTTTCCCACAATCAGCAAGATCAGCAAGAAACAAAGAGGGAGTAATCAAGGTCTTAGGTAAAGTCAATTTCAAGAATCATCGCCATATGGCTTCAAGAACATAAAGTGAATTGGGGGACTCACTCTAGGGCTAATACAATCAGAGAAGAGGCAATTATAGTAGTGTAATACATGTTTCATAATCAAGAGACCAGAAGAGTAGAAGAGAGAATAAATCAAAGAAGAAACGAATCGATTACTAAACTTTTTGAAGAAGAATCTACGAAGAAACTCGGACGGATGCTTGAGGATTTTCCTTGGCTTTGGAGGAGAGGTTCTAGGGTGGGTTCTTCCCACATTCTCCAGAGGCTTAGAACTGATTGTGAGTGAAAAACATGGAGTTCCCATGATTTACAATTTTTACCATTATAACCCTGTTAGTAGATTGGTTGGTTGACTAGTTAGTCAACCAATCAGTCGACCAACCATGTCAGCAACTCCCGGAAATGGGATTTGATGGGCCTAACTTCAATATCTTTGGATGGGCTTCTTTCAACACATCAAACTACTTACCTAGAATTGAGAAATGCCTTCAAACCATGTCCAACAACCAGGCTCTCCTTCATCAATTGGCACTTCAACTCCAAATCAAATAAGGTTTTCATAAGGGAACATCATCATCAATATCCATGGGTTTTGGGTCAAACACCATGTCTTTTACTGAGATGGCCCGCAAAGTCTTGTTCCTTCACTTTGGGCCTTCGGATCTAGCCTAAGGGAGAGGTCTAACTTGACTTCCTAGGTCCTTTCAAGGATAACAACACGGTACTTAAGGTCCAACTTCAAGGTCAAACATTAAACAAGCCCTTCTTCACCCAAAATAGATAGGGTGTCCAGGTTAGGTTTGGGCTGGATTTTACACAAAGTCCCCTTTCTATACTTGAGTATCAACAGAAATTTGAAGAATTTTTTTTCTTATCTCCGGAATCCTTGAAGGCAAATAGAGCTTAAGTGAAAATTTTCTTCAAAGGACTAAGACCCTCAATCAAGACATATCTCACCATTTTGCCGATTGAGAGCTATGCTCAAATAGTGCAGAATTTGAAGAAGGTTGAAGAATTCGAGAGAGAGAATTTCCTTCACCTGAAATCCTGCCTGAGTAGAAGTTCCGGTTATGTTAAAGGACCGATAGGAAGTTCACTAGACCTACACCATATCCCACCTCGACATTTCAACCCCAAACTGTGGGACAAGGTGTTGGGAATGCAAACCCTGAACCAATTTATACAAACCTGAGGCTAGTGACTCAAAGACCTCCAGCACCAGTGCAACCTGTAGGACAGAGAAAGCTTGTCTGTTACTTCTGCCAACAGACAGAATATCCTACCCATCTCTGCCCTCATAAATCATGTCGTCAAGCTGCTACAGTTGCAAAGCCAGTTCAAGCCCCTTCTACCGGTGAAATGTATAGCATAGTTGGAAGCAAGTTAGAGCCGAAACTTGATCTCGTGACCGGTACGTTATTCTTGGCTTTATTTCCTGCTGTTAATTTATTCTTTACCTGTGCATTGCATACATACCATATGCATTGTTTTGAATTATTCTCTACCATATAAGTTATCCTAGCTCCGTTTAGAAGTAGTTGTGGGATAGAAGTTTACCCCTAAGGAAATTTTTAGAGAAGCTAGTCAAGATGAAAGTGAAGTATCCCCATCTCTTTGGAAACCAAGTACTCTCCCAATTTTGAGGATGAAATCTTTTTAAGGGGGGGGGAGATTCTGAAATCCCACCTAACTCTAACCTGGACACCCTGTTTGTTTTGGATGAAGAAGTGACTTGAATGATGTTTGACCTAGAAGTTGGACCTTGAGTACAATGTGGACATCTTTGGAAAGTCCTAGGCAATCAGGTCAGACCTTTCCCTCAGTTGGTTGAAGGCCCAAGTGTTGGTTTCGACCCTGAAGATCCAAAATTGCAAGTTGACAAAGGGAGACCCTTTGGTCGATCCTCCCTTGGTCGATACCGTCGACCAAAGCAGCTCTAGAAAACAAAATTGTCTAATTTTGGATGTTTTTGATTTTGGATTCCCTATATATTGCAACCTCGGTCTAAACCTAAATATTTTACCTCTTAATTGCTGGGGAACGTGGGAAGAACCCTAGAGCCTCCTCCTCAAGCCAAGGAAGATCCTGAAGCATTCAACCAAGTTTTCCTTTTTGATTACTCTTCTTTAAGGTAAATATTCAATTTCTTTCTTCTCTGATCTACTCTCTCTACTATATTCTTTTGTTGTTTTGATTGTAAGGAAGGTATTACACTACTGTAATGACCCAACCTCTGATCTCCTTAGTCATAGAGCGAATCCCCATTCACTCTATGTTCTCCCATGAAGCCATATGGTGATTGTCCATGTATTTGATTTAGTTTTGATAGCATGATCTACTCTTACAGTAGTTTTCTATTCTAATCTGTGTTAGACCTCTTCCTTATTTGTTTTCTATGCATGAACTTCTATTGTCTATCCTTTTGAATGAATTCCCTTTCATTCTAGACTTTTTGTGATAATCTGCGGTTTTAGCCTAATAGGTGTTTTATTAGAATTCTATTCCATTGACCTTATTAGATGTTTAAACCTTCATAGATAATCTTAGTATTATGTTTTAGAATTTTCCTATTAATTTTGGAGTGTTCCGATGTGTTGCGACAAGTTTTCGATAAAAAATTGGAGATTATGTCCGTACACTGTCTACTTGGTTGATCCTGCTTGGTCGATGTATCAACCAAAGGACCATCAACCAAAGGAGTTGTGTTGATAGCAGATTTCCCTGTTTTGACTCCATTTCAACTCTAATCTTTCGGATTTGTTTCTTATGGCCTATACATGTTTGTGTAAGTCTGTTTAGGTGATTTTGGTCTTGTTCTTTGATCTCTCACTTGAAGGTTATAAATTCGGAATTCGAGGTGAGTACGTTCAGTCACAATATGCATATTTACATGCTTCATGTGTTATGATTCGAATGCATGATTTAGATACTATTGTTTTACTTTCTTTACATTGTATTATTTATGTAATTACAGTAGCATGTTCATAATATGATTTACATATTGGAATTGATTATTGAATTATGTGTATGTGATTTGGACTATGATGTGATATGTATGGAATCATGATATGTTATGAATGCCTAGGTTGTAGTTGTGGAATGGGGAATGCCCTTTCGGCGTTTCTATCTTTGGACACCAATGAAGGTGGCATGGGATGCTTTCCTATGGTGTCCTTTGGTGCTTTCCCTTACTATTAGAAGTGTTTGGCTAAGGAAAACCCTGTCATATCTAACCCTATCGGAAGGGGATTTGAGACTGAGTGACCCGTGGTAGCAATGGGGATTTGTGGGCGCTCAAGACTGGTAACCAACCCATGAGAGGACTTGAATCGCATTGTGGGGGCCATTCATTGGTAGGGTTGGATGTGGTAGACTTGAGCTCATCGGCGCTCAAGACCGATAACCAACCCATGAGAGGACATGAGAGCTTCCCATTTACTTTATGTGGATGACCAATAGGGTTAAGAGTCTACGTAGCGGGGAAGGAGATGGTGACTCTAGGGGAAAGGATGCCGGAAAGGATCGTGGGAAGCGAGGAATGAAAGTATCTAACCTTAAGTAGATGTGTCTCAGTAGATGACTTGCATTGGGCTAAGATTAACTCTGAACATGCGCTAATACTCAAATCAATGGTGATGTGAGAGAGTGGTGACCTAAACCCTAGCCATTGAATGTTCAAGAAGGATGCAAGACCCAATTACCAACGGAGAACCCAAGATAATGGGAAGGTTGAGGGAGAGTGATTTGAGACCTACCCGAGAGGAGTATGGTGCTATGACTTAAAGCGTTGGCAGACACCAGCATATATGGAGTTAGAAGCATACTTGCATTTCATTGTCTCATATCATTGCATTTACATTGCTTTGGATTATGTGTGAAGATGTTTATTGTGATTGGACTACTTGCTAAGTTCTTTTTAAGCTTATCCTTCGGGGGATATGTTTTTAGATGCTTTTGCAGGAACGGAAGAGAACTCGTGCTTCGGTGCGGAGGACCCTTCCTTACATGTTACAGCTCCGAAAATCAATGGAGAAGATCATGACTGGTGGTGTGACCAGCACACAAGTTTTGACTACTCTGACGGCAGCCGGCTTCATCTTATTCGCCGATGGGATCGTGAGCTAGAAGCTAATCCAAAGTTACAAGAGCACAATCCTAAGGTGAAGAAGATGAAGACTGAAGAAGAAGAAGAGCCTATGGAAGATTTTGATTAGTTTACTCTTTATTCTTTTAGACTTTATTTTGAGTTGTAATAGTTTAGACCTTACTTTAGATTTTTGATCTACCTTCCACATTTGTTGTGGGTAATTATCTTTTTATCAGTATCTTGTTATTCCGCACTCTGATATCTTTTGTGATCCTTTCTTGATTATTATTCTTAATTCACTTGAATACAATGATTTGTTCTTACTTTTGATTATGTTATTGTGCTATGTGGGATATGATCGCCCTAAATTTGATCTTCGGGGCTGTGGATCACACCTCTGGGTGTTCCAGATAGGTACCGGCTTGAGGGATGTGATAGTGACCCTTGTTGATGATTCAAATGCCAATGTTAATAGGAATTATTGGTCTCACCCCAAGCTTACCTTTATCTTCTATCTTATATTTAATGAGGTTTCCTTTAGCTTATTATCTGCTCATAAATTAACCACCACGTAAAACTATTCCGTTAACTTTTCATGCTTATTGCGGTTTTAGGATCTTACAATGAAGAGCACGACTGGTAGAGGCCGTGAGTCAAGAGGTTGTACTTGTTCGATTACATTTCCCCTGTTGCATGTTCGAGCATATCTGCCCCTCACCAAATTCACTGTCATTTGGGTCATCCTTCATTAGATAGTTTGAAAATTTTGAATAAACATTTTTGTTCCATCTCTTCTTTATCTTGTGAGTTTTGTTAGTTCGGGAAACTTCATCTTGTAAGTTATTTCCCTCAAATTAATAATACGTAGATAAACATTTTTCCCTTGTTCATTCTGATGTGTAGGGAACCCTTTCAGTATTTTGTTACATTTATGGATGATTATTCAAAAGTTACTTGGATATATTTAATGGCAAGTCGTTCTTAATTGTTTAACAATTTTTGTGCTTTTGTGACTGAATTCATATACAATTTGGGGTAGTTATCAAAATTCTCCGGAGTGACAATGCCAAAGAATTTTTTTTCCTATTCTTCTAATACATTTATGACATTAAATGGCATTCCTCATCAATTAATGTTGACACCCCACAATAGAATGGTGTGGTAAACTGGAAGAATCACCTTCTAATGGAAATCATCCGCTCTTTATTGTTTGAAATGCAGGTCCCCAAATCCTTTTGGGCTGATGTTGTCCTGATTGCTTCTTATCTTATTAACCGGATGTCCTCTTCTATTTTGAAAGGTGGTATCTCGTTTCCTTGTTATTTCCAGGTAGTCCTTTACATAAGTTCACTCCTTGTGTATTTAGGATTGTTTGCTTTGTTCAAAACCACCTTCCTAGGTTGTCTAGCTTGACCCAAAAGCCCATATGTCACATCCACCTAGCCAGTATCCATCCACCGAATACCCAAAGGAGTAATCCACATCCCAACAAATCAAGTCTAAGACAATCACCAATCATTCCACACAATAGACCAATTATGAGTAAGAATAAATCAATGTCATAAATATTGACAAAGAAATATATCAAGAAACAAGGATCTTAAAAGGATCTCAAACCAAATCAGAGTGCGGAAATGATGACAAAACTAAAGTAATCAGCTGGAAAAGGAAAAACATAATCAAAACTCCTAAATGTTACTTCAGGTATGTGTCCTTAAGTAAAATACAATTTCGAAGCTCAAAAGTCTCCATATCATGAACGGTATAAATCAACTCATGAGTGTCACATCCACCCAGCCGGTACCCAATCTGGCATACCCGGGATGTGATCCACACCCGAAGATCCATAGTTCAGGGACCACATCATCCACATCGACGATAATACAATCATGAACAGATAATAATAATAAACTAACAATGGATAATCATAAAATTCAGAAAAAAGATACCAAGGATAATCAGAGTACGGAAGTAAATATCATATCAGATAAATTAAGAAGGCAGTGGGTGGAATCCACTCCTTCAAATAAGCGGAAGTGAGGTCAAAATTGAATAAGTACAAGTCTCAAGTTATGAAATTTAATTTAAGGTTATTTATTACAATTCCTCTGAGTTTAACTGTCACAAAAAGGGGGTGGGTAGCTACACATAAGTCTCCTCCACAATAAATATGTTCTCTTCAATAGTGAAGATCTTAGAGACCCAATATGGCTGCTCCCATACTATCTCAGGGCTAACCCTAATACGCCGGAGGATCTGCTTCGGTACCATCACCGAAGTCTTCATTGTAGCTAGCCTCTGAATAGTAGTATGAGGCATCCGGGTCCGCCTAAGGGAATGTGCCATCCGAGAAATCACCTGTAGAGTAGCCTAGCAAAATATTGCAATAGAAAAGGAATTAGTTCAAAAGAACTCAGCAAGGAAGTTATTCCACAACACATAAGCCACAAGATAATCATAAAATGATGCAGATGATATGAGACATATAATGCAATATGATTCTACTCTAAGTATGCTGGTCATCTATGGTAGACATGCTTTAAGTCATAGCACCATACTTCTTTAGGTAGTCTCAGTCACTCATCACCGGGGGAATTGGGTCCTGCATCCCTCTCGAACAAATCCATGGTTGGGGGTTTCGGTCACCACTCTCTCACGTCAACATTTGGTACAAGTATTGGCGCATGTCAAGGTGAAGCCTAGCCCAATGCAAGTCAACTACTTAATCATATCATGTCAGTTCCAGATACGTCCATTCCTCCCCTCTCGGGATCCTTTCCAGTATCCTTCACACTAGAGTCACGGATATTACTCAACGGACTCATCAACCCTATTGGTCATCCACAAATGGTAAATGGGAAGCTCTCACGTCCCTCTCACGGATCATTTCACCGGTCTTGAGTGCCCGTGAGCCCAAGTCTAGCCATTTGCAACCCTACCAATAAATGGCCCCTTTTGGGTAACCGTAATGCAATTTATGTCCTCTCACGGAGTGGATACCGGTCTTGAGCGCCCACAAATCCACACTACTACCACGGGTTGATCAATCTCAATGCCCTTCCGAATCGGGTCTAATATGATAGGGACATCCTAGCCATACATCTAGACAAGTCCTATGTATGTCATCCAATAACCCGGGAAAGCGTCAATGGACACCTTCGGAGAACATCCCATACTATTCCCTCCGATGTCCAAGGACAGAAGCACCAGTAGGATACCTCTCAATCCCAAGTTATACTTAAGCAATCACATGCCCAAGTTCATCATATCAGTTCACAAGATACAACATCATAATAAACGTTCAATTCCTGACATTGACATAAGTCATCATATATCAAAATTGATAAACATGATAAGACATTGAAATAACATAATGTAAACACAAAGCTACTGTTGAAAGACATATGTAGCAAGTCTAACATGATAAGAATATGAAATAGAAACTATATTTACTAGGTTAAGAACACCAAGTCAAAATCCCATATCCTAAGTAATTATATCGATAACTATCCTTACCTTGAATCGGAGAAGAGAATGGTCCAAGATTACAAGCAAGTGGCTCAAATAGTCTTAAAGTCCTAAACAAGCATATATGAAAGGTTAGAGAAGAATTCAGAACATATGGAGATCAAATGAATCAGAACTAGGCAAAAGTTGCTGACAGTAACTCTATTGGTCGATAGTATCGACCAATAGTATCAACCAAATCAATTTTCAAACAGCAAGCTGGCTTTTTGGATTCTTGCCCAGATTTGGTCTTCCAGGTCTTGGATCGACATGAAACTTGGAGGATAGTCTAAGCACAACATAGGGGCACTAATTATCAAGAAATTATCATAATCCAATGGTCCATTTGGAAATCCACAAATTGACATAACAAGGTTAAGAGTTGTAGATCATGGCATTGGCTACATCTTAATGCAAATTGGGGGAAAACATAGGGGATTAGGTAGGGAATCATTTAGAAGTAACATTGAACTCATAAGCAAGATATAGACTAGGTTAATCATAAGCTTCATCTTAGTTTTGGTAAATAAAGCAAGTTGGTGAGCAATAAATCATGGGAATGTGTAGTTAATGATCATGAGGTGAATCAATCATAGTCATATCGGTGAAAACATCATTGTATGGGGTTTAGAAGGTTCATGGCAAGGTGTTTGCAAGGTTGTAGCATCTTGGCCATGGTCCCAACAGTAAGATAGAGAAAAGATGAGTGAGAAAGTGATTAGGAGAGAGAGTCATACCTTGAGAGTGGAACAAGAAAGTAGGAATGAGTAGTTGGCAATGATTGATGAAGAAGATGCTTCAACACTACGAAGGAGAAGTCCTTGAGAGGCTCTCCCACGTTCCCAGAAGTTGAAAACACTAGAATAGGGCTCCAGTCTCGAGGAATAAATAAATAGAAAAGAATATTCCAGAGAATCTGTAAACTTGGGTTCAGCAAACCTGTTGGTCGATACATTTGGTCGATAGTATCGACCAATAGTATCGACCATATCATGTTTCTGCAGAATTTAACAGAATAGTTCAGCAACTTTAGGTGTGGACTTGGAGGGCTATACAAGGTCAAATTGCATGGGGTTTTCTCCTACAATTCACTCAAGAGGTCTTGTTTTTGGGGGTACCTTCGGATTATGCACAGGAGTCCGTTTGATATCTCAATTGTCTCACTCTTCATCAGTGCACAAATTCTAACTTAACACTGATAATGTGCTCAAGGAAGGAGCAGCATCATCAATGTCCATGTACTGGAGTTCCGACACCACGTCCTCAACCAGCAGGGCCCACAAGTCCTTCCTACCACCACTTCGGGTCTTCGGACCTACGAACACAACAATGACCGGGTCGGGTCAAGGTTAGGTAAAAGCTGGATTTTACAATGAGTTGAACTAATTCGATACTTGCAATCAATATACAAACATTCTTCTTGTGAAAATCATAACCCCCAAAATCTTGTACACCATATGAATCGGTCGCTGTTGTCTCGTATTCTTGAAATTTTGTGACATCTGGATTTACATCAAACTCCAAAACAATAAATCCCACAAAGGGTGAGCTCAAAAGAACTCAACGAGTAGTTCACAAACAAATAACCAATATCGCAGTCTAAGTCAATACATCACATAGTGCAACATAACATGAAGTGGAATGCAACAATGCTACTATACTCTAACGGATGCCAATCCCTATATGGTAGACACACATTAAGATAGAACACTAGCCTCCTCTTAGTAGATCTTGTCACTTTAATTTCTCATGGGTTGATTACCAATCTTGAGATCTCAAGTAAGGGGTCAAGGCGTCCCTCTCAGACTTTCACCATGGTTGGGGTTTAGGTCACCAATCTCTCACCACACCATTGGTATGAGTACTGGCACGTGTCAGGGTTACACCTATCTCAATGCGAGTCAACTATGTAGTCACATCTTCCTAGGTTCAATTGTAAAACCCAGCCCTAACCTTGACCCGGAAACCTTGTTATTTGTAGGTCCGATGACCCGAAGTAAAGTAAGAAGTCAGCTTTGGGCCATCCCAGTAGGGGACTTGGTGTCTGGCTTTGAATCCATGAAAGTTGATGATGAGGTTCTATTTATGGAAACTGAATCCTGATGAAGATCTGATTAGTTGATGGACTTGGAGTGCTCTCTATCTTGGTTTGAAGGCATTTCTACCTATTAGGTAAGTCACTTGACTTGTGTGCAAAACCCCTTTTGAATTGGATTTGATCTGGACCTTCAATTCCCTGTTTTGGTCTTCTTTGTCGGCATTGGTCGACCGATTGGTCGATCGGGCCAGTCGACCAATCCACTCGACCAATGAGTGTCTTGTCTTTGGCAATTAGGTTGTTCTTGCTCTATTTAAGTCCAATCTCGAGTCCACTTCGTATTTGCTGCCTCCAAACCCTCTGGAACGAACCAAAGACCTCTGCAAGTCATCTCTCTTGCATCCTTGGTGTTTTCTTGACGGATCTTCGTCGAAACTCTTCTTTTTGCATCAAAAGGTATGTCTACTCTCTCTTCTTCTCCTCCATCTTTGTTTTTCTTTCCTTTTTGAGTTGAGACAGTAGAAGAGATGCTGCATTCTCTGTTGCAAACATCTCCGAACATGTTCTCATGATCATCCTAAGGATTTGAGGCTAGAACAATGATCTTAACCATGATCATTGCAAGCTTTTGAAGGAATCATGATCAAACCATGATCTAATCTTTGATTAAACTTCTAATCTGAATTCTGATCTCTTTGGATCTTCTTTGTTGATCATGTTAGTAGTTAATTACTGTGTTTTCTTTCCATGATCCATAATCTATAGATTTCTAGTTGTTCTCTTCTATCATACTATGTGTTCTTCATGATGCATGGTAGTTACATATATGGTAGGTTTTATTTCCTTATTTAGATTTATGCTTCTAAGCCTTATTCCATGAAGATCTATGTATGTTTTCATGATACCATTACCCGAAGCAAAGATCTATCCTCCTATTGTTCTTGTCTTTGTTTTCTATTTCAAATTCATCAAGATCCATGGTTGATTTAATTATGGTAACTTTTTGTTTCCTAATTTGGATCTTGATATCTTGATTGGATTAGTGTTTTGAGGTCCCCTATATGTTAGAATACTACTGATGTAGTCTACCCCTTGATTAGTACCCTTTTGAACCACCAAATTCGGATTTCATATCTTAAAACTCTGTTTTTTAGGCTCTCGTCTGCATTGGTCGACTGATTGGTCGACTTGGACCACTCGACCAATCCACTCGACCAATGAGTACAGCAACTCCGGAATTGGTCTATGTTGGATGTTTTGGTATCTTTTTCTGTTAGGGATCTTTCCTAATATGTTGTATATACTTGTTTAGGACCTTCTTCTCAAGTTTGCCGAGATCTTACTTGATTTCTTAGGATTCCTTTGCGAGTTATAAAAGGTAAGGATGGTTATTTCCTTAATTACATAGATAGCATGAATCTAGTTTCTATATTTGAATATCATAGATATGATTCCTAAATTAGATTCTTACAATGATATACTACTGTTGCATAACTTTGATTACAGTAGCATTACTTATTCATATTAAATTGATTCATGTATGATTTACTTACCAATGTTATACAAGTGATTGTAATTATTGATTTCTTTCCATATATGAAGTTACCATATATGTGATGATATGATTTGATGCATGTGTATGCTTAAGTATGGTTTGGAAAGGAGAGGTGTCCTTTTGACACTTCTGTCCTTGGACTACTACGGGAATATTATGGGATGTTTCGGAGATGCCCTCTGGACACCTTCCTAAACTGTTGGATGACATATCTAGGATTGTCTAGTAGTGTTTGGCTAGGATGTCTGTTATGTGGACCCTAATCGGAGGGGTATTGAGACCGAACGACCCGTGGTAGCAATGGGGATTCATGGGCGCTCAAGACCGGTAACCAACCCGTGAGAGGACAGGAATGACATTGTGGGGGCCATTTATTGGTAGGGTTGCATATGGTTAGACTTGGGCTCACGGGCGCTTAAGACCGGTAACCAACCCGTGAGAGGACGTGAGAGCTTCCCGTTTACCATATGTGGATAACCAATAGGGTTGATGAGTCCGTAGTCCGAGTTGGTCGATGCCATAGGATACGCTGACTCTAGTGTGAAGGATACCGGAAAGGATCGTCGGGGACGAGGAATGGAAGTATCTGGATCGACTTGATGTAACTAAGTAGAAGACTTGCATTTGGCTAGGTTTTACCCCCGACATGCGCCAGTACTTATACCAAATGGTTGTGAGAGAGTGTGTTGACTTAACCCCCTGCCAAGGTTTGTCCTGAGGGATGAAGGACCCATTACCAATCGGCTGCTCAAGACCGGTGAAATGATCCGTGAGAGAATCCAAGATATCTTAAATGGTTGAGGATGTGAGTGGACTTTCCTAAAGAAGTACGGTGCTATGACTTAAAGCATGTCTGCCAATAGAGACCAGCATACATAGAGTTAGATTCATTCATTCATTGTTTGTCTCATATCATATTGCATTTATGTTTGTTCTGGAATCCTGCCATTTATGTTATTATGGATTTTTAACTACCTTCTTGAGTTTCTTTGAAACTCATTCCTTTATTGTACAATGTTGTTAGACTATCCTGCAGTGCTTGAGTACTATGACGGTCCCTATGAAGAAGCGCAAGGCGAAGAGGCATATCTCCGGGGAAGGTGATTGCGGTTACCACAATTACTCTGAAGATCCCACGAGTGGTTATGCTCCGTACGATGCTTAGTCCGACCATCGAGTGGAAGCGTCCTTGTGCCATTTATGAGATTTACACTTACAAGGATGTTGTCTATAAAGTGGAGAACAATTTAGTTACCCAATGTACTTGCTCTTTGGGATTAGATTTTGTCTAGTTTATTCTTTAGAGCTACTTTTTCCGCTGGATGTAAAGTGGGATTTTTGCTTCACTTTACTTATCTGTTTGATACTACGATTATATCTATTATTCGATTCATTTATGATTCATTCTTTCTTTATTGGATCTATGATTTATCTTCCGCACTCTTGTTATGATTGTTCATGATTATGTTATTGTTTATGTGGGAGGTTGATCACTCGATACCTGATCTTCGGGCTGTGGATCACACTCTCGGGTATGCCGGATAGGGTACCGGGCTGGGAGGGCGTGACTGATTGGTATCGAGCCCAAGGTTCGAGGAGATCCTAACTACAAAAGACAACAACTGAACATTCCTGAGTCATTGATCTGAAATGACTCTTCTACTCTTAGAAGTGAATAATAGAACACTGAATTAGAAACTTGACCTTTGAGGCATAACGTAACATTTCCGAATAACATACCATAATTATACTTGAACAAATATCACTAATGCAAGGAAAAGAAAGTTGCATAACATACAATAATTAAAGAGGAACAAAATGAACTTCATTAATTTCAAAAGTTTTTACAATGATTACATCCGAAATGCATAAATGGAAATCCTAAGGTACGGTCTATCTAGGTGATGCCTGCTCCGATCTCTGTATGCTCGAACTCCTCTGCTAGCCGAGTCACCGATGCTCTATCCTATCCTGTCGTGACTCCATCCTCTCGTACATCTGCTCCTGTCGACCTCCATCCTCTCTAGCATGGAAGTCATCGATCTCATCTGTGCTCCAAGATCTGAAGTCTCCGGAACTGCATGTGAAGGGCCACCTACCTCGAAGTGTGATGAAGGAAACTCGTGATGCACGAGGCTCGGCCTCGCGCATATCTGCATCATCTCCGGCCTGATCATCACTATCGGGACCGATATCCTCTCCTCCATCCTCGATCCCCGATCCTCATCCTCCCGATTCATCATCATCCTCACCCTCCGGACCGGAGATCTCTCTCGGCTTTGTAGTCTCATCGACGAATGGTCCGAGTCCCAATAGGGTATCCTGTGATCTAGTGTCCATTGGTGTATCCTCGAAACTCACCCCGAAATGCCCGAAGATCAAGGTCGGTAGTCTCCCATAGCAAAGGTTCCGCATGCTAGGCCGCGAGAACTAAGTCCGGCATGACCTGCTGAATGATGTAGGAGAGATCGATCTCGAAGCCCATGTAGATGCGGTAGATGACTAAGGCCTCCATCCACTGTGACCCGATGGTGATGTCCGGCTTTCGGCATGATGTTTCGGCCGACTATGCGACCGATAATCCGTGCGAGAACCCGTCATCCGTCCGCTAGTCCACGGTGTGAAGCATCGACGGCTATCCCATAGCGTAGAGCATATCTCGTGAAGCTCGTACGGCATCGGATGGCTGTCCGGATCCGCTCCTGCAGGTATCCACACACACTGCTTGTGGATAGTAAGGAACTGCAAGATCTCGGCCGGTGTCCGGGTAGAGAAGCGAATCTGAGTCCGGAAGACCCTGCTCCCGAGGACAAGTCTAAGTGGATGTCCTTGGCCTCGAGCCTCCTCTGTGTAAGTTAGGTTGCTGAAGAACAACCTCACTAGTTCCGGGTATACCGGTAGATCCTCGGTGAAGAGATGAGTCCACTTGCAAAGTGTCGAACCTCTGCCCGAATCCTAAAGGCTACGAGCTGGCGTAAGTGAAGTAGACGTCCCATCTCGATGTTGCGATGGCCGAAGTAGGCCTCGTACGGGAACTCGGCTGAGGTGTGTCAAACATGTCCGGTCTCCTAACCTCCTGTCTAGGCTCGAAAGGAACCCTGACCTCTGCCCCTAAGAGCACCTACGATGCGACCACGACCTCTACCTCGTCCTCGCCCTCCCCTTTGCATAGTGTATCTGTGAAAGAGACAAGAGACAATTCCAATTAGGGCTATTATAAGAGTTGAGCCAAAAGGGTATTTTCGTAATTTTTCGGAAAATTTCAAATTTGGGGGAAATTTGATTTGAGCATACTAGCATGTGCGCAATACTTGGAATTTCATGTCTATGAAGTTTGTTTGATGAAAATCGATCGAAAATTTGGATTAAAGCGAAAAATTCAGCAAGAAGGAAATTTGGGGATTTTGCAATTTAGGTCAAAATTGGATTTTTGAAAAGTTGAAATTGGTTAAATCAAATTGTATGGACCTATCTACAATGTCATCTTGAGCATGTAGCATTTGATCTCGTGCGAAAATTTCTAGCGGTTTGAGAGAAAACGAAATTTTTCTAAAGATATCGATTTCGGTATAAAACTTTGCGAGATGAGCACCAATGTGTTAAAACTTGTTGCCTATGCATGGCATTGTGTTTAAAACCTAAGGAATATGTTTCTAAGCATTCCTAAGCATGATTTCTAGCATTGGATACAAGTAAAGCATGGTTTTATTGAAATGCAAGCATGAGAAGATGAAAATGGAAGGAAGATTGAGAGGTTTACCTTGTTTGTGAAGATGGTGTGTTGTGGTGTTGTTGTTGAAGCACTAAATCACCTCAAGAACACTTGTGGGAACTCTTGGAGATTTTCCCTAGAGCTCTCTCACCTTTGGAAGAAGTTAGAATGAGGTTGGAATGTGGAAATGAGGCTTATAATGCGAATTTTTCGCATTACATGCACGCATTGGTCGACTCATTGGTCGTTGGGTCACTCGACCAATCACTCGACCAATGGTCACAGTGACCTCATTTGCTGTTGAATTTTTGGAAAATGTGATTTTTGCCTTATGGAATATTGTTTGATGACTATATGGATATATTTAAGCATGATTTAAGTTTTCAAATCATTTGGACTTGTGGTTTATGTTGAATCTTCGAAATTCGGTATTTTGATGTTCTCGGTTTTTTGCGAGAATGGTTACTACGAGAAGTGGGCGTGGTGAATCCAGTGGTCATGGAGGTGGTGAAGTACCTCGGGGAGGTGGTGAAGTACCTCATGGAGGTGGTGAGATACCAAATGTTGATCGGGGTACTCATGAGATCCCTGGTGCCCCGAATGTTGGAAGTTTCGGAGATATTGCCAATATTATGGGCAATATGATGCGGCGACAAGCGGCTCGGTTCAACCAAATGTTGGTGGGTTTCATTACTCTGCATAATGAGACCCGGGCTGGTGCTAATGTGAATCCTCATGCCATGATCCTGAATGCGGGAGGTTTAGCTGGAACTCCTCATACTGCTTTGATGGAGAGCTTTACGAAGATGCAAGTACCCACTTTTCTTGGAGTTACCAAGGACCCCTTGTTTCCTAACAAGTGGCTTCGTGAGTTGGAGAAGGCTTTCCGACATCTGCAATGCTCGGAAGCTCGGAAGATTTTGTTTGCTTTGAACAGAAGTTGCAACAAGAAGCTGATGCATGGTGGATCTCCACTCGTCTGTTTTGGAAGGTTTGCATGCGGGAGTTGTAACTTGGGAGTTATTCAAAGAGGCTTTTTGTATGAACTACTTTCCCGAGGCGGTGAAGGATGCGAAGGAAGCTGAGTTTATGATTCGACTCAAGGAACTCGTGTCGTGTTGGAGTACCAACGAAGTTCGAGGAGCTTCATTTCTTTGCTCCAGATTCTTTGAAGGAAGACCTCGCCAAAGCAAAGAAGTTCTTCAAAGGACTGCGCCCTGCCATTAAAGCTTACCTCACGGTCCAGCCTATAGTGAGCTATGCTCAAGTGGTGCGAGAACTCGAAGAAGTTGGAAGAAACGAGAGAAGGAAAGTGCTCGTGTGCAAAAGCCTTGGCGATCAAGGAATTCTGGTTTGGTGGATCGTAATGACCATCGTTTTGTGAGACCTACACCCTACCCCCACTCCTACCTTTCGGGCTAAGATGTGTAGGTCGGAACACGGGTTTTCAGCAGCCCGGCCAGTTTAGACGAGTATGGCGGAAACCGACCACCGGCAAGTGCAAGTGCAAGTGCAAGTGCAAGGCCTTTTGTTCGGAAGCCCTCTGTTGCAGCCACCCTGTTGGATCCACCAATCCTGTTTGCTTCTACTTCAAGCAAGCTGGTCATTTTGCTCGTGCTGTCCGAAGCGGCACATGCCTTGAGCCCTGCCCGGTGGTGAAGAGTGCTCCTGCTCCTCCCTCCGGTAGAGTTTTCGGTATTTCCAGTCTTGAGCGGGATCCAAGCCATGATGTGATTACGGGTACATTGTTAGTCGCTTCTATTTCTGCATTTGTCTTATTTGATACGGGTGCATCTCATTCGTTCATGTCATCTGCATTCATCAAGAAGACTAACCTAATCCACGAGAAGTTGTCTAGTTGTTTATTGATTAGTACACCTACTGGTCTGTTGTGAAACTAGATAAGGGGTTATCTAAATGTCCTGTGTTGATTGGTGAGAAGAACTTGGAAGCCAATTTTGTGATTCTTGACATGAAGGACTTCGACGTTATTTTGGGAATTGATTGGTTGACAGCCCACAAAGGTTGTGTTCCTTTGTTCCTCAAAAGAAGATTCGAGTTCCATATTTGTGGGAGTCCGGTCTTTGAATTTCGGGGTGAAAAGAGAAGGGTTTGTAAGAAGGTCTTTATGCTGCTTGATGCAAGTCTATGCCCTAGTGGATGATGCTTCATCTCGAAGGCAAGGGTATAGTGGAGAAAAGAGTCGATGAAGTCGAGTTGTCTGCGACTTTGTTGATGTCTTCCACGATGATCTATCGGGAGTGCCTCCGGACGAGAGATGTCGAATTCTCTATTGATCTCGTCCCTGGTGCTGCTCCGGTATCTAAAGCTCCGTACGGGATGGCTCCTCTTGAGTTGAAAGAGTTGCAAAATCAGTTGAATGAGCTCATAGATAGAGGTTTCGTGCAGCCTAGTGTGTCACCTTGGGGAGCTCCGGTCTTGTTCGTCAAGAAGAAAGACGGTAGTATGCGCTTGTGCATCGACTACCGTGAGTTGAATAAGTTGACTATCAAGAATAGATATCCGCTGCCCAGAATCGATGATCTCTTCGATCAGTTGAAGGGTGCAGTTGTGTTCTCAAAGATTGACTTAAGGTCCGGATATCACCAATTGAAAGTGAAGTCTAGTGATATCTTCAAGACAGCTTTCCGAATGCGGTATGGTCACTACGAGTTTAGAGTCATGCCCTTCGGATTGACCAATGCTCCTGCGGTGTTCATGGACCTCATGAACCGAGTATTTCATGATGTGCTTGATAAGTTTGTGATTGTTTTCATTGATGACATCTTGATCTATTCGAAGAGCGAAGAAGAGCATGCGAGTCATCTAAGTTTCACTTTGCAAAGGTTGCGAAAAAAGGTGGTGTTAGCTTAGTTTTGGGTGGGTTGTGTGGTATAAGGGGGGGGTTGTTCGTGGGTTTGGTTTCAAGAGGAGGAGGTGGGTGTGGTTCGAAAAAAGGAGGGGGGGGGGGGGGGGGGAGGGGGGGGGGGGGAGGAGGCCCCTCCTGGGCTGGGGGGCGGGTGTTGTTTGTGGGGTGGGGGGGGCGGGAGGAAAGAAGAGGGGAGGGGTGGGGGGGGGCTGGGGGGGGGACTTGGTGTCGGCTTTGAATCCATGAAAGTTGATGATGAGGTTCTATTTATGGAAGCTGAATCCTGATGAAGATCTAATTAGTTGATGGACTTGGAGTGCTCTCTATCTTGGTTTGAAGGCATTTCTACCTATTAGGTAAGTCACTTGACTTGTGTGCAAAACCCCTTTAGGATTGGATTTGATCTGGACCTTCAATTCCCTGTTTTTGGCCTTCTTTGTCGGCATTGGTCGGTGATTGTCGGCTTGGGCCGATCGACCAATCCACTCGACCAATGAGTCTTGTCTTTGGCAATTAGGTTGATTCTTGCTCTATTTAAGTCCAACCTCGAGTCCACTTCGTATTTGCTGCCTCCAAACCCTCTGGAGCAGACCAAAGACCTCTGCAAGTCATCTCTCTTGCATCCTTGGTGTTTTCTTGACGGATCTTCGTCGGAACTCTTCTTTTTGCATCAAAAGGTATGTCTACTCTCTCTTCTTCTCCTCCATCTTTGTTTTTCTTTCCTTTTTGAGTTGAGACAGTAGAAGAGATGCTGCATCCTCTGTTGCAAACATCTGCGAACATGTTCTCATGATCATCCTAAGGATTTGAGGCTAGAACAATGATCTTAACCATGATCATTGCAAGCTTTTGAAGGATTCATGATCAAACCATGATTTAATCTCTGTTAATCTTCTAATCTGAATTCCGATCTCTTTGGATCTTCTTTCATTGATCATGTTAGTGGTTAATGGTTGTGTTTTCTTTCCATGATCCATAATCCATAGAATTCTAGTTGTTCTCTTCTACCTTACTATGTGTTCTTCATGATGCATGATAGTTACATATATGGTAGGTTTTATTTCCTTATTTAGATTTATGCTTCTAAGCCTTATTCCATGAAGACCTATGCATGTTTTCATGTTTTCATTACCGAAAGCAATGATCCATCCTCCTATAGTTCTTGTCCTTGTTTTCTATTTCAAATTCATCAAGATCCATGTTTGAGTTAATTATGGTAACTTTTTGTTTCCTAATTTGGATCTTGATACCTTGATTTGATTAGTGTTTTGAGGTCCCCTATATGCTAGAATACTACTGATGTAGTCTACCCCTTGATTAGTACCCTTTTGAACCACCAAATTCGGATTTCATATCTTAAAACTCTGATTTTATAGGCTCTTTATCTGCATTGGTCGACTGATTGGTCGTTGGACCACTCGACCAATCCACTCGACCAATGAGTACGGCAACTCCAGAATTGGTGCATTTCGGATGTTTTGATATATTTTCTGTTAGGGATCTTTCCTAATATGTTGTATATACTTGTTTAGGACCTTCTTCTCAAGTTTGCCAAGATCTTACTTGATTTCTTAGGATCCTTTTGCGAGTTATAAAAGGTAAGGATGGTTATTTCCTTAATTACATAGATAGCATGAATCTAGTTTCTATATTTGAATATCATTAATATGTTTCCTAAATTAGATTCTTACAATGATATACTACTGTTGCATAACTTTGATTACGGTAGCATTACTTATTCATATTGAATTGATTCATGTATGATTTACTTACCAATGTTATACAAGTGATTGTAATACTGATTTCTTTCCATATATGTAGTTACCATATATGTGATGATATGAATTGATGCATGTGTATGCTTACGTATGGTTTGGAAAGGAGAGGTGTCCTTTCGACACTTCTGTCCTTGGACTACTACGGGAATATTATGGGATGTTTCCGGAGATGCCCTCTGGACACCTTCCTAAAGCTGTTGGATGACATATCTAGGATTGTCTAGTAGTGTTTGGCTAGGATGTCTGTTATGTCGAGACCCTAATCGGAGGGGTATTGAGACCGAACGACCCGTGGTAGCAATGGGGATTCATGGGCGCTCAAGACCGGTAACCAACCCGTGAGAGGACGGGAATCACATTGTGGGGGCCATTTATTGGTAGGGTTGCATATGGTTAGACTTGGGCTCACGGGCGCTTAAGACCGGTAACCAACCCGTGAGAGGACGTGAGAGCTTCCCGTTTACCATATGTGGATGATCAATAGGGTTGATGAGTCCGTAGTCCGAGTTGGTCGGTGCCATAGGATACGGCTGACTCTAGTGTGAAGGATACCGGAAAGGATCGTCGGGGACGAGGAATGGAAGTATCTGGATCGACTTGATGTAACCAAGTAGAAGACTTGCATTTGGCTAGGTTTTACCACGACATGCGCCGGTACTTATACCAAATGGTTGTGAGAGAGTGTGTTGACTTAACCCCCTGCCAAGGTTTGTCTGAGGGATGAAGGACCCATTACCAATCGGCTGCTCAAGACCGGTGAAATGATCCGTGAGAGAATCCAAGATATCTTAAATGGTTGAGGATGTGAGTGGACTTTCCTAAAGAAGTACGGTGCTATGACTTAAAGCATGTCTGCCAATAGAGACCAGCATCCATAGAGTTAGATTCATTCATTCATTGTTTGTCTCATATCATATTGCATTTATGTTTGTTACGGAATCCTGCCATTTATGTTATTATGGATTTTAAGCGCCCTTCTTGGGTTTCTTTGAAACTCATTCCTTTATTGTACAATGTTGTTAGACTATCCTGCAGTCTTGAGTACTATGACGGTCCCTATGAAGAAGCGCAAGGCGAAGAGACATATCTCCGGGGAAGGTGATTGCGGTTACCACAATTACTACGAAGATCCCGCAGTGGTTATGCTCCGTACGATGCTTAGTCCGACCATTGAGTGGAAGCGTCCTTGTGCTATTTATGAGATCTATACCTACAAGGATGTCGTCTATAAAGTGGAGAATAATTTAGTTACCCAATGTACTTGCCTTTGGGATTAGATTTTGTCTAGTTTATTCTTTAGAGCTACTTTTCATTTGGATGTAAAGTGGGATTTTTGCTTCACTTTACTTATCCGTTTGATACTACGATTATATCTATTATTCGATTCGTTTATGATTCATTCTTTCATTATTGGATCTATGATTTATCTTCCGCACTCTTGTTATGATTGTTCATGATTATGTTATTGTTTATGTGGGAGGTTGATCACTCGATACCGATCTTCGGGCTGTGGATCACACTCTCGGGTATGCCGGATAGGGTACCGGCTGGGAGGGCGTAATGATTGGTATCGAGCCCAAGGTTCGAGGAGATCCTAACCACAAAAGACAACAAGCTGAACATTCTGAGTCATTGATCCGAAATGACTCTTCTACTCTTAGAAGTGAATAATAGAACACTGAATTAGAAACTTGACCTTTGAGGCATATGAGAACATTTACGAATAACATACCATAATTATACTTGAACAAATGACACTAATGCAAGGAAAAGAAAAGTGCATAACATACAATAATTAAAGAGAAACAAAATGAACTTCATTAATTTCAAAAGTTTTTACAATGATTACATCTGAAATGCATAAATGGAAAATCCTAAAGTACGGTCTATCTAGGTGATCTACTACGATCTCTGTATGCTACGAACTCCTCTGCTAGGCTGAGTCCACGATGCTCTATCCTATCTGTCGTGACTCCATCCTCTCGTACATCTGCTCTGTCGACCTCCATCCTCTCTAGCATGGAAGTCATCGATCTCATCTGTGCACCAAGATCTGAAGTCTCCGGAACCGCATGTGAAGGGCCGCCTGCCTCGAAGTGTGATGAAGGAAACTCGTGATGCACGGGCTCGGCCTCGCGCATATCTGTATCATCTCCGGCCTGATCATCACTATCGGGACCGATATCCTCTCCTCCATCCTCGATCCCTGATCCTCATCCTACGATTCATCATCATCCTCACCCTCCGGACCGGGAGATCTCTCTAGCGATGTAGTCTCATCGTCGAATGGTCCGAGTCCCAATGGGGTATCCCTGTGATCTAGTGTCCATCGGTGTATCCTCGAAACTCACCCCGAAATGCTCGAAGATCAAAGTCGGAAGCCTCCCATAGCAAAGGTTCCGCATGCTAGGCCGCGAGAACTAAGTCCGGCATGACCTGCTGAATGATGTAGGAGAGATCGATCTCGAAGCCCATGTAGATGCGGTAGATGACCAAGGCCTCCATCACTTTGTGACCCGATGGTGATGTCCGGCTTTCGGCATGATGTTTCGGCCGACTATGCGACCGATAATACGTGCGAGAGCCCGTCATCCGTCCGCTAGTCCACGGTGTGTAGCATCGACGGCTATCCCATAGCGTAGAGCATATCTCGCATGAGCTACGTACGGCATCGGATGGCTGTCCGGATCTGCTCCTGCGGGTATCCACACACTTCTTTGTGGATAGTAAGGGACTGCAAGATCTCAGCCGGTGTCCGGGTAGAGAAGCGAATCCGAGTGCGGAGGACCACTGCTCCCCGAGGACAAGTACGAGTGGATGTCCCTGGCCTCGAGCCTCCTCTGTGTAAGTAAGGTTCTTTGAAGAACAACCTCACTAGCTCCGGGTATACCGGCAAATCCTCGGTGAAGAGATGAGTCCCTTTGTAAAGTGTCGAACCTCTGCCCGGATCCTAAAGGCTACGAGCTGGCGTAAATGAAGTAGACGCCCCATCTCGATGTTACAATAGCTGAAGTAGGCCTCGTACGAAACTCGGCTGAGGTGTGTCAAACATGTCCGGTCTCCTAACCTCCTCTCTAGGCTCGAAAGGAACCCGACCTCTGCCCCTAAGAGCACCTACGATGCGACCTCGACCTCTACCTCCTCCTCGTCCTCCCCTCTGCATGGTGTATACGTGGAAGAGACAAGAGACATTTCCAATTAGTGCTATTTTAAGATTTGAGCCAAAAGGGTATTTTCGTAATTTTTCGGAAAATTTCAAATTTGGGGGAAATTTGATTTGAACATACTAGCATGTGCGCAATACTTGGAATTTCATGTCTATGAAGTTGTTTTGATGAAAATCGATCGAAAACTTGGATTAAAGCGAAAAATTCAGCAAGAAGGAAATTTGGGGATTTTGCAATTTAGGTCAAAATTGGATTTTTGAAAAGTTGAAATTGGTTAAATCAAATTGTATGGACCTATCTACAATGTCATCTTGAGCATGTAGCATTTGATCTCGTGCGAAAATTTCAAGCGGTTTGAGAGAAAACGAAATTTTTCTAAAGATATCGATTTCGGTATAAAACTTTGCGAGATGAGCACCAAATGTGTTAAAACTTGTTGTCTATGCATGGCATTGTGTTTAAAACCTAGGGAATATGTTTCTAAGCATTCCTAAGCATGATTTCTAGCATTGGATACAAGTAAAGCATGGTTTTATTGAAATGCAAGCATGAGAAGATGATAATGGAAGGAAGAATGAGAGATTTACCTTGTTTGTGAAGATGGTGTGTTGTGGTGTTGTTGTTGAAGCACTAAATCACCTCAAGAACACTTGTGGGAACTCTTGGAGATTTTCCCTAGAGCTCTCTCACCTTTGGAAGAAGTTAGAATGAGGTTGGAATGTGGAAATGAGGCTTATAATGCGAATTTTCGCATTCTGTCTTCATTGGTCGACTGGGTCACTCGACCAACCACTCGACCAATGGTCACGGTGACCTCATTTGCTGTTGAATTTTTGGAAAATGTGATTTTTGCCTTATGGAATATTGTTTGATGACTATATGGATATATTTGAGCATGATTTAAGTTTTCAAATCATTTGGACTTGTGGTTTATGTTGAATCTTCGAAATTCGGTATTTTGATGTTCTCGGTTTTGCGAGAATGGTTACTACGAGAAGTGGGCGTGGTGAATCCGGTGGTCATGGAGGTGGTGAAGTACCCCTCGGGGAGGTGGTGAAGTACCTCATGGAGGTGGTGAGATACCAAATGCTGATCGGGGTACTCATGAGATCCCTGGTGCCCCGAATGTTGGAAGTTTGAGAGATATTGCCAATATTATGGGCAATATGATGCGGCGACAAGCGGCTCGGTTCAACCGAGATGTTGGTGGGTTTCATGACTCTGCATAATGAGACCCGGGCTGGTGCTAATGTGAATCCTCATGCCGCGATCCTGAATGCGGGAGGTTTATTTGGAACTCCTCATACTACTTTGATGGAGAGTTTTACGAAGATGCAAGTACCCACTTTTCTTGGAGTTACCAAGGACCCCTTGTTTCCTAACAAGTGGCTTCGTGAGTTGGAGAAGGCTTTCCGACATCTGCAATGCTCGGAAGCTCGAGAAGATTTTGTTTCTTTGAAGCCGAAGTTGCAACAAGAAGCTGATGCATGGTGGATTTCCACTCGTCTGTTTTGGAAGGTTTGCATGCGGGAGTTGTAACTTGGGAGTTATTCAAAGAGGCTTTTTGTATGAACTACTTTCCGAGGCGGTGAAGGATGCGAAGGGAAGCTGAGTTTATGATTCGACTCAAGGAACTTTGTACGTGTTGGAGTACCAACGGAAGTTCGAGGAGCTTCATTTCTTTGCTCCAGATTCTTTGAAGGAAGACCTCGCCAAAGCAAAGAAGTTCTTCAAAGGGCTGCGCCCTGCCATTAAAGCTTACCTCACGGTCCGGCCTATAGTGAGCTATGCTCAAGTGGTGCGAGAACTCGAAGAAGTTGGAAGAAACGAGAGAAGGAAAGTGCTCGTGTGCAAAAGCCTTGGCGATCAAGGAATTCTGGTTTGGTGGATCGCAATGACCGTCGTTATGTGAGACCTACACCCTACCCCACTCCTACCTTTCGGGCTAAGAGTGTAGGTCGGAACACGGGTTTTCGGCAGCCCGGCCGGTTTAAACGGTATGGCGGAAACCGACCACCAGCAAGTGCAAGTGCAAGTGCAAGTGCAAGTGCAAGGCCTTTTGTTCGGAAGCCCTCTGTTGCAGCCACCCCTGTTGGATCCGGCAATCCTGTTTGCTTCTCTGCAAGCAAGCTGGTCATTTCGCTCGTGCTGTCTCGAAGCGGCCTGCCCTTGACGGCTTTGCCCCGGTGGTGAAGAGTGCTCCTGCTCCTCCCTACGGTAGAGTTTTCGGTATTTCGATCTTGAGCGGGATCCAAGCCATGATGTGATTACGGGTACATTGTTAGTCGCTTCTATTTCTGCATTTGTCTTATTTGATACGGGTGCATCTCATTCGTTCATGTCATCTGCATTCATCAAGAAGACTAACCTAATCCTGAGAAGTTGTCTAGTTGTTTATTGATTAGTACACCTCTTTGGTCTGTTGTGAAACTAGATAAGGGGTTATCTAAATGTCCTGTGTTGGTTGGTGAGAAGAACTTGGAAGCCAATTTTGTGATTCTTGACATGAAGGACTTCGATGTTATTTTGGGAATCGATTGGTTGACGGCCCACAAAGTCTGTGTTCCTTTGTTCCTCAAAGAAGATTCAGTTCCATATTTGTGGAAGTCCGGTCTTTGAATTTCGGGGTGAAAAGAGAAGGGTTTGTAAGAAGGTCTTTATGCTGCTTGATGCAAGTCTATGCCCTAGTGGATGATGCTTCATCTGAAGGCAAGGGTATAGTGGAGAAAAGAGTCGATGAAGTCGAGTTGTCTGCGACTTTGTTGATGTCTTCCACGATGATCTATCGGGAGTGCCTCCGGACGAGAGATGTCGAATTCTCTATTGATCTCGTCCCTGGTGCTGCACCGGTATCTAAAGCTCCGTATAGGATGGCTCCTACTGAGTTGAAAGAGTTGCAAAATCAGTTGAATGAGCTCATTGATAGAGGTTTCGTACAGCCTAGTGTGTCACCTTGGGGAGCTCCGGTCTTGTTCGTCAAAAAAGAAAGACGGTAGTATGCGCTTGTGCATCGACTACCGTGAGTTGAATAAGTTGACTATCAAGAATAGATATCCGCTGCCCAGAATCGATGATCTCTTCGATCGGTTGAAGGGTGCGATTGTGTTCTCGAAGATTGACTTAAGGTCCGGATATCACCAATTGAAAGTGAAGTCTAGTGATATCTTCAAGACAGCTTTCCGAACGCGGTATGGTCACTATGAGTTTAGAGTCATGCCCTTCGGATTGACCAATGCTCTGCGGTGTTCATGGACCTCATGAACCGAGTATTTCATGATGTGCTTGATAAGTTTGTGATTGTTTTCATTGATGACATCTTGATCTATTCGAAGAGCGAAGAAGAGCATGCGAGTCATCTAAGTTTCACTTTGCAAGGTTGCGGGAAAAGAAGTTGTTTGCTAAGTTTAGCAAGTGTGATTTACGGCTTAAGAGAGTGGTTTTCCTTGGTCATGTAGTTTCAGCCGAAGGTATTCGTGTCGATCTGAAAAAGTCCAAGTTTGTGGCTGATTGGGAGAGACCGAAGTCGATAACGGAAATAAGAAGTTTTCTTGGATTGGCGGGTTACTACCGAAGGTTTATTGAGAACTTTTCTCGGTTGGCTGCTCCTATGACTAAGTTGACCGGGGAAAGAAGAGAAGTTTGTTTGGTCCGGCGCTTTGTGAGAAGAATTTCCAAGAGTTGAAAGATAGATTGACAAGTGCCCCGGTTTTGACTATACGATAGTTCCGGTGGTATGACGGTTTATACCGATGCGTCAAAGATTGGTTTGGGTTGTGTCTTGATGCAACATGGCAAGGTCGTAGCCTATGCTTCTCGGCAATTGAAGGATTATGAGCGGAATTACCCCACTCACGATCTAGAACTTGCCGCCGTTGTCTTTGCTTTGAAGATTTGGAGACATTATCTTTACGGTGAGAAGATTGCCATTTTCACGGATCATAAGAGTTTGAAATACTTCTTTACCCAAAAGGAGTTGAACATGAGACAAAGGAGATGGTTGGAACTAGTCTCCGATTATGATTGTGATATTCGGTATCATCCTGGGGAAAGCAAATGTTGTTGCCGATGCTCTTAGTAGGAAGAACCGAGAAGAAGACTTTGGATTTGAATGCTTTGAGTTTACCATTGTGGTCTTCTATTGAGAGTTTTGGTTTGGAAATCGTTCTGAGAATTCTGATTTTATTCTTTACTGCCATGACGGCAAGATCTGGTCTTAGAGATAAGATTGTTGCTCTGCGAGTTACGATCAAGAGTTTTTGACCAAAGTTGAGAAGATTTCTTCGAATCCTGAGTCGGACCCCGACTTTGGTATATCCATGGATGGTGCTTTGTTGTTTAGAGGAAGGCGTGTGTGTGTGCACCAAGCGATGAAGTTAAGAAAGAAATATTGAAGGAAGCACACCGGTCGGTCTTTCTTGTACACCGGGAAGCACCAAGATGTACAAGGACTTGAAGGAACATTTTTGGTGGATTGGTCTAAAGGCGGATGTTGATGATTTTGTTGCCAAGTGTGAGACTTGCCAACGTGTGAAAGCCGTTCGACAACCTCCATCTGGATTACTTCAACCCCTTCCTATTCCTAGTTGGAAGTGGGAAGATATCTCCATGGACTTTGTGACTAGCTTGCCTCGGACAAGTAAAGGCAATGACCTTTGTGTGGGTGATTGTTGATAGGTTGACCAAATCAGCCCATTTCATTCCTATGAAGATCACTCATACTCCTGGATAAGCTAGCCGGGCTTTATGTGGATAATGTGGTTCGTCTGCATGGTGTGCCATTGAGTATTGTTTCGGATCGTGATCCTAGGTTCACCTCAAGGTTTTGGAATAGTTTGCGAGAAGGCCTTGGGAACCCAATTGAACTTGAGTACAGCTCATCATCCACGGTCGATGGACAATGCGAGCGGACAATTCGGACATTGGAAGACATGCTCGGATCTTGTGTGGTGGATATGGGTGGTAATTGGGATGAACACCTAGCTTTGGTTGAGTTTGCCTATAACAACGGTTATCAAGCAACAATAGGCATGGCTCCATTCAAGGCTTTGTATGGTAGTACTTGTAGGACACCTTTGTCTTTGGTGAGGCAGGTGAAAGAAAAGTCTTAGGTCTGAGATGATTGAAGCTACAAGTGCTATGGTTGATATGATAAGAGAAAGGATTAAGTCGCCTTGATCGGAGGCGAGAAATCTTATCTTGATAAGAGAAGGACCGATTTGGAATTTCAAGTTGGAGAGAAAGTCTTTACGAAGGTCTCACCAATGAAGGGTGTGATGAGATTCAATGTTAAGGGAAAGCTTAGCCCTCGTTACATTGGACCTTTCGAGATTTTGGAAAAGGTTGGACTGTTGCGTATCGATTAGCATTACCTCCGTCTCTTGCTGGTGTGCACAATGTGTTTCATATTTCGATGCTCCGAAAATACATAGAGAATCCGGAACACATTTTGCAGCAAGCACTGAAGGACTTAGTGCTGATTTGACCTATGATGAAGAACCGGCCGAAATCCTGGATAGGAAGGACAAGCGGTGCGGAATCGCGCCATTCCTTTGGTGAAGATTCGGTGGAAGAACCATACCCCTGAAGAAGCTTCTTGGGAGAAGGAAGAAGACATGAAGGAGAAGTTTCCTTACCTCTTTGGAAGCACGGAGTACGCTTTCAATTTCGGGGACGAAATTTCTTTAAGGGGGAGAATGTGAAACCCAGCCCTAACCTTGACCCGGAAACCTTGTTGTTTGTAGGTCCGATGACCCGAAGTAAAGTAAGAAGTCAGCTTTGGGCCATCCCGGTAGAGGACTTGGTGTACGGCTTTGAATCCATGAAAGTTGATGATGAGGTTCTATTTATGGAAGCCGAATCTGATGAAGATCTAATTAGTTGATGGACTTGGAGTGCTCTCTATCTTGGTTTGAAGGCATTTCTACCTATTAGGTAAGTCACTTGACTTGTGTGCAAAACCCCTTTAGGTTTGGATTTGATCTGGACCTTCAATTCCCTGTTTTGGCCTTCTTTGTCGGCATTGGTCGGCGATTGGTCGGCGGGCCGGTCGACCAATCCACTCGACCAATGAGTCTTTGTCTTTGGCAATTGGGTTGTTCTTGCTTTATTTAAATCCCATCTCACCCCCCCTTTTTTTTTTTCCCAAACAAACCCACATGAAGACCAAAGACCTCATGCAAGTCATCTCTCTTGCATCCTTGGTGTTTTCTTGACGGATCTTCGTCGGAACTCTTCTTTTTGCATCAAAAGGTATGTCTACTCTCTCTTCTTCTCCTCCATCTTTGTTTTTCTTTCCTTTTTGAGTTGAGACGGTAGAAGAGATGCTGCATCCTCTGTTGCAAACATCTCGAACATGTTCTCATGATCATCCTAAGGATTTAAGGCTAGAACAATGATCTTAACCATGATCATTGCAAGCTTTTGAAGGATTCATGATCAAACCATGATTTAATCTCTGTTAATCTTCCTTATTCCATGAAGACCTATGCATGTTTTCATGTTTTCATTACGAAAGCAATC